>NW_024068521.1:0-132144 GCF_009389715.1 Phoenix dactylifera | reverse complement strand
TTGAGATAAGACATCACTTCATAAGAGATCATGTATTGAATGGTGATGTGACACTCCAATTTGTTTGTACTTGATAATCAATTAGCAGACATTTTTACAAAACCCCTAAGTGAAGAGAGGTTTAGTGTGCTTAGGAGGGGATTAGGAGTGATTGATCCATCCTAGTGGTGGTTTCCACTAGATTCATTGATTTTGATGACTAGATTGTGGTTAAAATAGAGTTTCTTTTGAATAATTCATCAAATCAGATCATACTTTAGTGTTTTTCCCTCATTTGGCACGATTATAGCATGATTTTAGGTGCGTGCCAAGGTTAGAGACGACTCAAGTAAGTTTCAGAGTCGGCTCCTAAGGGGGAGTCGACTCGCGCATTTGCGGGAGTCGACTCGCAAAGATGGCAGCAGAGGGGGAGTCGACTCGCATATAGTCGGGAGTCGACTCGAAGTCTTCAGGCGCATAAGGAGAGTCGACTCGCGCATATTCTGGAGTCGACTCGAGGTCGAGTCGACTCGCGACTCAGTGAGTCGACTCGCAGTCGGGATCCGACTTTTTAACCTAGATTTGTCGTTTCGAAAACACTTTTCTCTCAAGCCGCCACTGTTCAAAAGCCCTAGAGCCGACTCCTAGGTCGTCCCCGATCGTCTCCAACCCCTTTTTCGTCGATCTTTCACGGTTCTTAGGTTTTTCATCCCTTCCTAGGTCGCCCCGGTCGGTCCCAAGCCTCCTCCGTCGACCTTTCTCCGTCCTTTAGGTTTTCATTCCGTCTAGGTCATAATGCCGCGTAAGACCCGTTGTCCGGAAGAGGTCCCGACCCGAGGCCGGTCCCGAGCGGCGCTCCAAGGCACGGCACGATCCCGCGAGGCAACCACCTCCGGCTCGTTCCCCGCCTAGGGCGGTTCCCGCGAGGCCATTGGCCGGGAAGGCCGTCACCACTGGGAGATATGTCGATTTCGACTATCTCTCCCGGGAAGGGTTCACCATAGGTGATAGGCTTAGGGCACAGGGATTAGAGTACTTCCTCACTTTAGATCTCCCCACTTACCCTGGCCTTGTTAGAGAGTTCTATGGTACCGTCCATCGGGGAGATGGGGGTATCGAGGGCACAGTAGCTGGTGTCCCTCTGTTTGTTACGGAAGATCTTATTGCCCACATCCTCCACCTTCCATTAGTAGGGGTGGCTCCCACACACCCTGAGGACAGGGTTGAGGCCCTTACGGCCGTTCTAGGGCATCCACCCCAGTCACCTCTAGACGAGGTTTCTGCTAGCTCACTTCCGATTGAGGTGAGAATCCTTTTGAGTATACTGTCTAGGTCCATCTTCCCTAAGACAGGGAGATTTGATTTTGTAAATGAGAGAGACCTAGCTCTTATGTTTTATATTCTTCAGGACACCCCGATCAACTTCCCCAAACTCATCTATAGGTATATGTGTGAGCCCCTAGATAGACCTAGGCTCACCCCTCCCATACGGCATGATATTCACCCTTCTATTTAGGGAGTACGAGATTCCCATTCCTGAGGGGGAGCCCTTTCACGCATTGCGATGGACTGATCGCACGCGTGCAGGGACCCTACACAGGATGGAGTTTCGGAAGAGAGAGGGGATCTGGGTTAGGAAGTCGTCCCTCACCTCACAGACCACCAGACCTTCCCCCAGTCCTGAGGCCCGATTCAGACTACCCAGACCTTCCAGACCATCCAGATCTTCCATCCACTCCTGCTCCTACCACCTCAGCCGAACCCTCCTCCTCAGCTCCTCTGCCCATGGAGGTCCGGATCGCTCCTGAGCAGCTCCGAGAGTTGCGCCAGGAGATAGTTAGAGACCTGCGGGATGATCTACTTCGGGAGCTCTGGGGTTCAGTGCCTGCTCCCACTCCTGCACCTTCGTCAGCGTTGGTCCCTTCCTTGACAGCCGTAACTGACATGACGGCCCATGTGCGGGAAGAGATCGACAATGTACGGTTCCTGGTACAGGCCCAGTTCCACAGCATGAGTGAGGTCACGAGCACCACTCGACAGATGCGGGATGACATCGGCCGTGACATGTCCACCACCACCGCAGGGGCCGAGCGCTTGTCGAATGTGCTCATCGACAAGCTGGACGGACTGCAGAAGTCAGTACTCGAGCTGGATACGACACAGAGCAGGGCCATCCAGGCCATCATTCGCCAGCTAGAGAACGTGACCAATGCGGTCCAATCACTCGTGGAGCGCATGCCTCGAGGAGATACATCCTCGAGAGGAGGAGCCACATCCTCGAGAGGAGGAGTCACATCCTCGAGAGGAGGAGATACATCCTCGAGGAGACCGTAGCTACTTTTTGTATTTTGCTTTGACATGTATTGCCTTTACGTTACTTATTGTATTCTGAAATGTACTTACATACAAATTAATACAATGAGTAGCCGCATTTTTCTTCAATAATGTGCCTTTTGATTTATGTTTGATTGTGTGTTTTGATTACCTCCTTTTTGATATGATGACAAAAAGGGGGAGAAATATGTATAAAATATGTAAAAGGGGGAAAAATATGCATAAAATATGTAAAAGGAATCAATGAAAATCAATAAAAAGATAAACTCTTAAAACACACAAATTCGTTCTTAGTGGATTCGGTACCTCGAGGCTCATTATCTCTCTTTTGGGGCTCCTAATGGAGTAATCTCCAGAATCTATTCAAAGGATATTCGGAGATTAGCTGAATCCAACTCAAGAACAAATTGACAGATTTTCCCTCTAAAAACTAAAAAAATTCAGTTCAAAAACTTCAAAGCATTAAAAGGAAATTCAAAGAATCAAAACATAGTAGAATACATATGTTGAGGGGGAGAATCTGAATTTTAATCAAGCAAAATCATTAATGACATATAAGCCAAACAATTGATTGTATAATATGAAGGCTTATATAATTCCAAATGAAAGGGGGAGCTTTAACTCCGAAATTTATTGTTTCACTCCTTTCAAGCTTGGATAAATTGAATTACCAGACATTTGAATTCATTTATGGATTTTATTTCATTGTTTATTGTGCAATTCACTTTACATATACTCAGTGTTTTGTCATCATCAAAATGGGGGAGATTGTGGAGTGATTGATTAAAACCCTATTTGATTTTGATGAGATCAAAGCAATTGAGTATATTTCTTGTTTACTAATGAATTCAATTAAGTGTTTCAGTAAAAATCTTGTCTAAGTGTCTCAAGACTTGGTTCATAATTTTTGGATAAGTTAAGAAGTCAGCTTGAACCAAAGTCTGAGACTCGAGTCGACTCCAGAGTATCACGAGTCGACTCCAAGCGTATCAAGTTCACTGGCACGGGCTTGAGTCGACTCCAGATCTGTACGAGTCGACTCCGACTGAGAACAGACAGAAGAACAGAAAGCTTCAACTCAGAACCTGTCAACGAGTCGACTCCCAAAGTGCGCGAGTCGACTCCGATGTTCACCGAGTCGACTCCAGGATAGTAAGAGTCGACTCCAAGAGGAGCACAAAGAAAAAGTCAGAGAGCAGTTTTCGGGTCTGAGATTCGAGTCGACTCCAGTGAAACGCGAGTCGACTCCGATGGATGGCAAGTCGACTCCAAAGAAGGTGAGAGTCGACTCTCAGAGGAACACAAGAAAAAGTCAGAGAGCAATTTTCGGACTCTGAGATTCGAGTCGACTCCTGCAATATGCGAGTCGACTCCAAGACTCTGCGACCATCAACAGACAGAAGACCAAGTTACTGCCTCTGAGATTCGAGTCGACTCCCAGACAGCTCGAGTCGACTCCAAGACAGCTTCACATCAAAAAGGCAGAAGACCAAGTTTCGGAAACTGAGAGCCGAGTCGACTCCGAGGAAGTTCGAGTCGACTCCAAGACTGGACGAGCCAAAAGACAGAGAATCGGAAGTTCGGGCTCTGAGATTCAAGTCGACTCCCAGGACAGTCGAGTCGACTCGAGTAGATCAAATTCAAAATTGGATCCACGGACTTCAGTGGATGAGCCGACTCCGAAATTGCCAAGTCAGCTCCAGAAGTTGGCGAGTCGACTCCAGGTCAAGACGAGTCGACTCCCAGTCGTGAAGGCAACTTTAATTCAAATTTGAAACAGTTGCCGAGTCGACTCCGGAAAAGCTTGAGTCGACTCCCGCTACAGCCGAGTCGACTCCTGATCGCGCGAGTCGACTCTAACCCACCAACGGACACATTGTCAGGCTGCGCAGAGTGTGCAGAACGGGCAGAAAAAGCTCTCTAACGGCTAGTTTCCGTGGGGGTTGGTTTAAATAGCCACAGAAGACAGTAGCAAGGTAGAGAAGAACCATTCCACTCCAACTAATCAAGCATTCAAGCTCTGCAACGTGTTCTTCAACGAAAAAGAGGAAGATCTGCATTTACTGCATCCACCTACATCTTCCTAGCAATTAAAGCCTTCTCCTCCTGCATTCAAGTCGACTACTCACTCAAGAGGAGACCAGAAGTTTAAGAAGCCATTCCTCTTCTCCAACCTAAAAGTGTTTGAGGCTTCTTAACTTCATTTATTGTTCATATTGTCTTTTATCTGCTTTTGAGAAGCTGTATTTTTCTGTTTCTTCTTTTTATTTACACATTGTATTTGCTTGGTTCAATCGGGGGATTGAATCAAGGGGATTGAGGTTGGTTGGTGAGCCGAGTGTAAAACCAACGTGTGTAAGGGTTCGATTGTAATCCCGAGAAAACAATCGGGGTGGTTCTAGTCGGTGAGCCTGGGAAAACCGACCGAGTTCGTTGTGAGCTCGTAAAACAACAAGTTTGGTTGTGAGCTTAGAAAACAACCGGCTGTAATCCAAGGGGGTTATAGTGAATTCCCAAGTGAGACTTGGGGAGTGGACGTAGGAGCAAGGGTTAGCTCCGAACCACTATAAAACTTGGTGTTTGTGATTGCGTGTCTCTATCCTTCTTCCTTTCATATCACTCACAGCACATAGTAATTAATTAAATAACTTACACTAGTTTTAATTACTTATCCACATCGTTTTAAATACCCAAATTATTTTAAAACCCAATTCACCCCCCCTCTTGGGTTGTCTATCTGGGCAACAGACATGTACTTTTTTTACTTTACTTATTGTATTCTAAAATGTATTTACATACACATCAATACAATGAGTAGACATATTCTCTTCAATTGTGTGCAATTTGATCTCTAAGTGATTGTTTGTTCTGCTTACCTCCTTTTTGATATGATGACAAAAAGGGGGAGAAATATTTAGTAGATATGTAAATGGAATCAACATAAAAGAACTCAAAATGAGAATCAAAAATTAAAACATAATTTGTTCTTAGTGGATTTGGTACCTCGAGGCTCATATCTCTCTGTTGGGGCTCCTAATGGAGTAATCTCCAGAATCTATTCAAGGGATATTCGGAGATTAGTTGAATCCAACTCAAGAACAAATTGTCAGATTTTCCCTCTAAAAACCAAAAATTTCAGTTCAAAAACTTCAATGCATTAAAAAGAAATTCAGAGAATCAAAACAAAGTTGAATGCATATGTTGAGAGAGAGAATCTGAATTTTTAAGAAAGCTAAATCATTAAATATATATAAGCCAAACAATTGATTGCATGATATGAAGGCTTATATAATTCCAAATGAAAGGGGGAGCTTTAACTCCAAAATTTATTGTTTCACACCTTTCAAGCTTGGATAAATTGAATTACCAGACAGTTGAATTCATTTATGGATTTTATTTCATTGTTTATTGTGCAATTCACTTTACATATACTCAGTGTTTTGTCATCATCAAAATGGGGGAGATTGTGGAGTGATTGATTAAAACCCTATTTGATTTTGATGAGATCAAAGCAATTGAGTATATTTCTTGTTTACTAATGAATTCAATTAAGTGTTTCAGTGAAAATCTTGTCTAAGTGTCTCAAGACTTGGTTCATAATTTTTGGATAAGTTAAGAAGTCAGCTTGAACCAAAGTCTGAGACTCGAGTCGACTCCAGAGTATTACGAGTCGACTCCAAGCGTATCAGAATCACTGGCACGGGCTCGAGTCGACTCCGGATCATTACGAGTCGACTCCGACTGAGAACAGACAGACGAGCAGAAAGCATCAACTCAAAACCTGTCAGCGAGTCGACTCCTGAAGTGCGCGAGTCGACTCCGATGTTTACCGAGTCGACTCCGGAGTAGTATGAGTCGACTCCAAGGAGTTACAGACAGAAAAGTCAGAGAGCGAATTTCGACCCTGAGATTCGAGTCGACTCCTGTGGAACGCGAGTCGACTCCGATGGTTGGCAGGTCGACTCCAAAGAAAGCGAGAGTCGACTCTCAGTGGTTCACAAGGCAAAAGTCAGAGAGCGGTTTTCGGACTCTGAGATTCGAGTCGACTCCCGCAATGCGCGAGTCGACTCCGAGACAGCGCGACCCTAAAAAGACAGAAGACCGATTTACTGTCTCTGAGAGCCGAGTCGACTCCCAGACAGCTCGAGTCGACTCCAAGGCAGCGCTACACCAAAAGGCAGAAGCCTATGTTTCGGAAACTGAGAGCCGAGTCGACTCCGGGGAAGTTCGAGTCGACTCCAAGACTGGACGAGCCAAAAGACAGAAGATCGGGAGTTCGGGCTCTGAGCGCCGAGTCGACTCCCAGGATTGTCGAGTCGACTCGAGTGGGCCAAGTTGAAAATTAGCTCCATGGATTTCATGAGATGAGCCGACTCCGAAAATGCCAAGTCAGCTCCAGAAGTTGGCGAGTCGACTCCGGGTCAAGACGAGTCGACTCTCAGTCGAAGAGGCTACTTTAATTCAAACCCAGAACAGTTGCCGAGTCGACTCCAGAAAAGCATGAGTCGACTCCCGCTACAGCCGAGTCAACTCCTGATCGCGCGAGTCGACTCCGACCCCCAACGGACATATTGTCAGGTTGTGCAGAGTGTGCAGAACGGGCAGAAAAAGGTGTCTAACGGCTAGTTTCCATGGGGGATGGCTTAAATAGCCAAAGAGGACTGTAGCAAGGCAGAAACGCACCATTCCATTCAAAGTAATCAAGCATTCATTCTCTGCAAGTGGTTTTTCAACGAAAAGAGGGAAGAGCGCCATAACTCCATCCAACTACCTCTTCCCAAACATTGAAAGAGATCTCCTCTTGCATTCAAGTCGACCAGACATTCAAGAGGAGACCTGAAGTTCAAGAAGCCCTACTCTACTCCAACTCAAACGTGTTTGAGGGCTCTTAACTTCTCTCTAGTTTATATTGTTATTTATCTGCTTTTGAGAAGCTCTGTTTTTTTGTTTGTTGTCATTATTTCCATCTTGTCTTTGCTTGGTTCAATCGGGGGATTGGATCAAGGGTGTAGAGGTTGGTTGGTGAGCCGAGTGTAAAAACCAACGTGTAAGGGTTCGATTGTGATCCCGGGAAAACAATCGGGGTGGTTCTAGTCGGTGAGCCAGGAAAAACCGACCGAGTTTGTTGTGAGCTCGTAAAACAACAAGTTTGGTTGTGAGCTTGTAAAACAACCGGCTGTAATCCAAGGGGTTATAGTGAATTCCCAAGTGAGACTTGGGGAGTGGACGTAGGAGCAAGGGTTAGCTCCGAACCACTATAAAAGCCTTGTGTTTGTGATTGTTTGTCTCTTTCTTTTACTCTCATTTCATTCACAGCACATAGCAATTAATTAATCATCTTGGTAAAGCATTAATTAGTCATCCACAACGTTTTAATTGCAAAATTATTTTAAAACCCAATTCACCCCACCTCTTGGGTTGTCTATCTGGGCAACAGTATGCTAATCTAGGGTGCAGCACACCTCATCTTTCTAGGCATGGATCATCTTAGACTACTTTAGCAAACATGAATAGTAAATGGCATGCTCAAAGTTTAAACATCATAAAATAATTTTTCATTGAGAATGAGAATTTAACCAAACTCCAAAAAGATTAAAAGAGTAAGAACTATAATGCCTTGTTACATTGCTAGGGCTTCATCCGGCCCTATGGCCTCCGGACGACCTCCCATCTTCATGTGAAAATCTTCCTCTCCCATTCAAATCCCTTTATTCCCAAAATAACCAAAGTATTCTCTTTCCCCCCTCCTTTCTTTTCTTCTTTTTCTCCCGAACAGAGGCTCCTCCTCTGTTCTTCAAACCGTTGTGTCCCCCCCCCCTTCTTCCTTGTCTTGTCTTTCTTTTATAAATCGCCGAAGACCCAGCGATGGATCCCCAGCAAGGAGGAGGGTTGTTGCCCAAGGTGACAATCCAAGAGGGGGGGTGAATTGGGTTTTTCTAAATTTTAGTGCTTTTAAAAACTTTCGTAATTAAGTGCGGTGAATGCTTTCATAAATTACTTGAATGAATTAAACTAGAGTAAAGATGAAAGATAATGCAAGAATAAGCATAAGAACAAGCACAACACAAACACAGCGATATATAGTGGTTCGGTGCACCCCAAGGCACCTACGTCCACTCCCCAAGCGTCCCCTTGGAAATTTTACTATAACCCCTCGGATTACAGTAGGATTGTTTTCCGAGCTCACAATCCAAAACCTTTACAATTTGGTTTTCCGGGATCACCAAGAACCTATGTTGGTTTTACGGGCTCACCAACAAACCTTCACAATTGGTTTTACGGGCTTACCAAGAACCTATGTTGGTTTTACGGGGTTTCCAACAACCTACGTTGGTTTTACGGGCTTACCAACAACCTACGTTGGTTTTACGGGGTTACCAACAACCTACGTTGGTTTTACGGGCTTACCAACAACCTACGTTGGTTTTACGGGCTTACCAACAACCTACAATGTTGGTTTTACGGGCTTACCAACAAACCTTACAACAAGTAGTTTGACAAACAAAAAGAAAGATTCAAACTCCTAAATGAGCATATAAAACAATATAAACTACAAAGAAGAGTTAGAAAATATTTATCGCTTTGAAGTGGCTTCTCTCTTCTTTGTCAAGGATGCTTCACTTCTTCAAGGGAGGATGGAGCTCTTGATGCCTCTTTGAAACTGCTCAACCCCTTTCTTTTGATTCTTGAATGAAGCACTTGGATGAGGCTTGCCTTGCTAGGGTTCTCTCTTGAATGCACTTGATGTATTTTCCCCCAAGGCTTACTTCTTCTGATGAATACTCCCTCTTAAATACTTCTCCAACCTCCAAATAGTCCTTTCTGACCGTTGGATTGAAGAAACTAGCCGTTTATAGCCGTTGGGAGTCCAAAAAGCATTTCTGCACAACTAGCCGTTATGTTCAGCCCGTGTTTGGGTCGGCTCAACCTGTCCTTGGGTCGACCCAACTTTGCCTTGGGTCGACTCAACCTTTCCTTGGGTCGACCCTCTCAGAAAACACAGAAATTTGAAATTCAGCCTTCCTTTCCTTGGGTCGACCCAACCTTTCTTTGGGTCGACTCAACCTTGGGTCAGCTCAAACTTTTCTTGGGTCGACTCAACCTTGGGTCAGCTCAAACTTTTCTTGGGTCGACCCAACTTTCAGAAAATTCAGAATCTTGAATTTCAGCCTTTCTTCACTTGGGTCGACTCAACCTTTCTTTGGGTCGACTCAACTTCTTCTTGGGTCGACCCTCTCAGTAAATCCAGAGAACCATTTTTCTGTCTTGTTTTGGGGTTCTTCATGTTTGGGTCGACTCATGCTTTTCTTGGGTCGACCCAACTCACTGTTCATCTGTGCCAATATTGCAGAAGTGTGCCAAATGACTTCTTGATGTGCCGGGGTCGACCCAATCAACCTTTGGGTCGACTCAATCCACACTTTGCTGCATTCTCAAGGTTAGATTCATTCAAATGAACAAAGACATGTCTCTATATCAATTCATACAAATATACTGAGAGTAATGAACTTATAAATGAAGTATCAATTTAACTTATAGCATACTCTAGATAATTGCTTGTTAATCATCAAAATAACACTATCATCCTCAATCTCCCCCTTTTTGATGATTACAAAATAAAGAGTATAAGCCTATTGATACTTGTCTTAAAATCAGTTTATGGAAGGGATTAAATTGCTGAATTTCAGCTTTTCATATATATAAGTGAAATCTCCCCCTATATCATTTAAATGTTGCCAATTTGACTCTTTGAATTGCTCCCCCTTTCATTTATAATTCATTAGCAATGAAACTTCAAAAATTTGAGATAAACTATGAGTTTTAGGCTATGTATCGGGGTGCGAGAGGTGCGTGCCAAATTCTGAATTTTTATGTGCCAAATTCTGAATTGTGATAGAAATTTTTGATTTGATGATTTTCATTGTTGCAAATTGCTCCCCCTTAGATGTATAAGCTTTCTTATATGGTTTTCAATTTGTTTTATAAGTTATTTCTCTTCCTTTCTTTACTTCTCCTCTTATTACTCTATCTTTACTTCTCCCCTAATACTCTTTCCTTACTTCTCCCCCTTTTTGTTATCATCAAAAAGATACATGGAAAAAGATGCAATAAATAACAAACTTCAAACTTCATTGATCAAAATAGGAACATTTTAGTACATTCATGCCAAAAACAAAAACACAATGTTCCTTAATCAAAGTTTAAGATACATGATCGCTTGGCTGCGGCTCTCTTGGGTCCCATTTCTCCAAGATCTTGAAGTAATCTACTGTTTGGAGATGATTGGAGAAGATTTGAGAGTGGGGAATAGGATTTTCGGAAGAGGACAAAGGGTAAACAGTGCCCTAGATAGCTCACGGGTCCCCCTTTTAACAGTGGGTCGACCCTATTCTGGGTTGGGTTGACCCAAGTGCAGAATTTTTCTTTTCTCTTCCTTTTTGTTTCTAAAAATTTTTCTTGCTTCCAATCCTTATAAATTCTTTCTGGAACAATGGTACATGAGTAAGGAATCTATAGATAACAAGTTTGACTCATGTTTCATGGATTTTTAGAAATTGGAGGAATGTATCATGAAACTACTTGCTCCCTTTTATATTTCTTCAATAAAAAGGATCACATATACCTAATTCTCTCCTTAGCGTGGAGAATCTATCTTCACTCAAGGGTTTTATAAATATGTCGGCTAATTGTTTTTCAGTGCATATATGTTCAATACATATGTTTCCATTTTGCACATGATCCCTAATAAAATGATATCTTATTTCTATGTGTTTGGCTTTAGGAATGAGACATTTAAGATGTGAGCCAAAAGAGATCTCTAACTGTAGATTCCAAAGATATTTTTCAAATCAAGTGTAGATGGAATCTTTTTCAAGTTATTTCAAGAAGTTTCAAGAATAATATTCAAAGAAAGGCACGGATGAAAATCCAACTTTTTTTTTAATATATTAAGTATATAGCAAAATGAGAGCAATCAAATTAATTTTCAGAGTATAGTATAAGAGCAGATAAAGATCAAAACTTATATGCTCGAAAAATATAAAATTATGTTGAATCGTTAATTCTTAATGACTTCAAGGTTCTTTCATGATATAAAAGTATTGGGGCATAGATACCAAAACATGAATTTATGCAGTGTAGGATACATAAAATTTAGGGCTTTGAATGTTCTTTTAAAGCTCTCTTAAAGACTTTCTTTTACTTCTTTAAAGATCATAGCATCAAAATCAATTAAAATGGATTGGCTCAGGATTGAAACACTAAAGTGCAAGCCAATAAGAGATCATTAGTGGATTCCAAAGTAAATTTTCAATGCTAAGACAACTGGAATCCTTTTCACTTAGTTTTCAAAACAAGTGGTTTACAAATTAAGTACAGATAAAAATCCAACTTTCAAAAGATATTCAATGAAGCACAAAGTTTAATACCACTTTACATTTAGTATTCTTTCTCTTATCTTTAGTTGTGAATTTACATGATTAAGTTCTATATGATCTCTCCCTCTGAAATTTTCTTTCTCCCTCTTAATTAATTAATCCATAAAATTCAAGGTATGCATCAAATTAAAGTAACTTTGGGATAAGATACTGAATATCTAAAGCTCCCCCTTAAAAGATGCATTCTTCTTTAATTATTCTTATCTTTTGTTGAATTTCAGATTTTAATGATAAACGTGAATAAAACTGAAACTTTATGATATCAAGAATGTAGAGTGATTTAGAATTATTCAAAATTTATAGCAATCACTCTTTTTAATCTTTTAAGAACAAGTTATGCTTCCTCTTAATCTTTGAGAAAATGTACTGAAATATTAATCAGAAAATGATTCATTTGAAGCTCAAATTCTTTCAAAAGTATTTACATTTTCTTTCTTTTAAAAATTATTTGAGTGAGCTGAAATATTTCTAGACTTAAGATCATTCACTCTTTTCTTAAAAATAGTTTTTTTTTTTTATGGAAGCATTTAATTATGCAGGAGTGTATATTCAAAGTATTAATTTCTTAGTCATAGTTTTTCAGCAATGAATATATGAAGCACAATAAATCTTTTCAATATTAAAATAAAATCATATATTAAAAATATTTGTTTGCAATCAAGATCATCGAAAGACACATCATTCAGACTAATATTGGTACACTTTGAAGATAAGAAATGATATGTTTCAGATGCGTATCGGGGCAAGCAATCAAGGCATCAGAATTATTCTATTTTTCTTAAGCTGTAGTTTTATCTAGAAATTCATATTGAGTTTAAGCTTTTATACAAAATCAGATTCTGAATTTCATAAAGATTCTCAAGGAGGCTTTCAAAGTTGTAATTTGAGATATGTATCTTCACATTGTAGCTCATCTTAAATCATTAAGATTGAAAACACATATTTCAAAAACATTAGAGCACATCCAGAATCTTTGTAATTCATATTGAATTTTGGTACAAATTGGAGGACATTATGTACTAATGTTAGGCAAGTTGAAAGATAAATTATAATCAATTCATTCTGCCTAATTTGCAAATTCAGATTATCCTTTTCTTCTTCTTTTTATAAATATATTCAACTTTCAGATTTCAAAGGTGATCATGAACGACAAATCTAAAATTTCTTTCAAAAATATTTTTAGAAAAATTCTTTATGTAATTTTTCAAACATTCAAGCATTGGAACCGATTTAATAAGAAATTTTATTTTTGATCAAGAGAGTACAAGAGAAATCCAACATATCATTGATGAGTATAGAATACAAGTAAAATAATTTTCATTAGGCTTTGAGGCACAAGTTATTTCGAAGTCAAAGGTGAAGCAAAAACTTGTATACAAAGTTAAAGCCTATTCCAAATTATGAGTGTTATAAAGAAAAATAAATTTGCTATTGGTAGAAACATGTTTCAATCAAATTATTCAAGCATGAAGCATTTCAAACTGAATATTGAAAATATATAATTCAAAGTATGCAAAACATAACAAGCATGTTATGGATCAAAATCAATTCTTTTCAAATAAAATTTTTTTTTTATTTAAATACAATTTAGCACTGATTTTATCCTTAAGGTGTGTTTTCAAGTGATTGAAACTTCATTTGATTTTTCACAACCTTCTTATATATTTTCATTTATTTATCATTCATTCCCCAAATTTTTAATTTCTTTCTTTAACCATTCAATGAACATTTTGATTATCTTCATTTATTTTTCGGTTTTACTTTTCTATGCTCTATATTCTATTTGCTCCCTATCCGGTGGAGTTGGAAGGGGCACGAGGTACTACCACTAGCCTCCCTCTTGTGCCGTCCCTAATATGCCCTACACCGAATAGTTGGGTCAAATAGTGCCGGGTACTACCACTAGCCTCCCCATTGGCACCATCCCTATAATGAGCAATGTAGAAATGTTAAACTGTTCTCTTTAGCAACAAGATATTCACTCCAAACTCTCCCTAGTTAAATATAATTAATTACGGATTTTATTCCTTCCAAAAGAATGTTCACACAAGTCTCACAAATATGCTGAATATATTATGCTTGCGCTGCTTTTACTTAAGATTGGAGTATTTACTTAGCTTTTACTTCTTCTGTCATTTTCTTTTTCTTTATCTCTCTCTCTTTTTGTTATTTTCAAGTAGTTACATGAAAGAGCAGAATAAAGAATTAATCTAATATGCTGCATATAAATATATATCATGCAAACAGCATTTTCATTATGCCCAATGATTCATAGCTTATCACAAGTTATTTTGAATTAGAAACTTGAGGCATAAACTTGTGTATTTCATGGTTATGCATTATACAGGCAAAAGTGAACTTCAATTTAATCATACCATGAAACAATTATCATTAGCATGAGAATGAAGCATGATATCAAGAAGATTAGCAATTAAATGTTTAATCATGCTACCATATAATTTTAGACTATTAATTTTGCTCAACTAACTCACAAGAGAAGGGTTTAGATTACCAATGCATTTAGCATTCTTCAAGCCAAATACTGTTGCCCAGATAGACAACCCAAGAGGGGGGGGTGAATTGGGTTTTAAAACAATTTGGATAATTTAAAACGTTATGGATGATTAATTAAAAACTATGCCAAGTTATTTAATTAATTACTATGTGCTGTGAGCAATATGAAATGAGAAGAGGAAGAGACAATCAATCACAAACACAAGTTTTATAGTGGTTCGGAGCTATCCCTTGCTCCTACGTCCACTCCCCAAGTTTCTCTTGGGAATACACTATAACCCCCTTGGATTACAGCCGGTTGTTTTGCAAGCTCACAACCAAACTTGTTGTTTTACGAGCTAACAACGAACTCGGTCGGTTTTCCCAGGCTCACCGACTAGAACCAACCCCGATTGTTTTCCCGGGCTCACAATCAAACCCTTTCACACGTTGGTTTTAAAACTGGCTCACCAACTAACCTTTATCCCCTTGATTCAATCCCCCGATTGAACCAAGTAAATACACGTAGTAGAAAGAAAACAGAAAATAAGCTTCTCAAAAGCAGGTATGAAACAATATATTCAAGGATGAGTTTAGAAGCCCTCAAACGCTTTTAAGCTTAAGTAGAGGAATGGCTTCTTGACTCTGGTCTCCTCTTGGATGAGTGATCGACTTGAATGTAGGAGGAGGAAGCTTTGAATGCTGGGGAGAAGTTGGTGGCGCAGTAAATGCTGATCTCCCCTTTTTCTCGTTGAAGAGCACTTGCAAAGCTTGAAGACTTGAATGCTTGGAGTGGAATGTATGTTCTCTATTTTGCTACAGTCTTCTGTGGCTATTTAAGCCAACCCCCACGGAAACTAGCCGTTACTCCACTTTTTCTGGCCGTTCTGCACACTCTGCGCAGCCTGACAATGTGACCGTTGGTGGGTTGGAGTCGACTCGCGCGATCAGGAGTCGACTCGGCTGTAGCGGGAGTCGACTCAAGCTTTTCAGGAGTCGACTCGGCAACTGTTCCAAGTTTGAATTAAAGTTGCCGTCACGACTGGGAGTCGACTCGTCTTGGCCCGGAGTCGACTCGCCAACTTCTGGCGCTGACCTGGCAATTTTGGAGTCGGCTTTTCCTCTGTAGACCGTGGATACAAATTTGAATTTTGCCCTCTCGAGTCGACTCGACTGTCCTGGGAGTCGACTCGAATCTCAGAGCCCGAACTCCCGATTCTCTGTCTTTTGGCTCATCCAGTCTTGGAGTCGACTCGAACTTCCTTGGAGTCGACTCGGCTCTCAGTTTCCGAAAGTTGGTCTTCTGCCTTTTGACGTGAAGCTTGTCTTGGTGTCGACTCGAGCTGTCTGGGAGTCGACTCGAATCTCAGTGGCAGTAACATGGTTTTCTCTGTTGATGGTCGCACAATCTTGGAGTCGACTCGCGTAATGCGGGAGTCGACTCGAATCTCAGAGTCCATAAAACACTCTCTGACTTTTTCTTTGTGCACCGGTGGGAGTCGACTCGCGTTCCACTGGAGTCGACTCGAATCTCAGAGTCCATAAAATACTCTCTGACTCTTTCTTTGTGTACCGCTGGGAGTCGACTCGCGTTCCACTGGAGTCGACTCGAATCTCAGAGTCCATAAAACACTCTCTGACTTTTTCTTTGTGCACCGCTGGGAGTCGACTCGCGTTCCACTGGAGTCGACTCGAATCTCAGATCTGAAAGACTGCTCTTCTATCCTTCTGTCTGTTTTCAGTCGGAGTCGACTCATACTGATTAGGAGTCGACTCGAGCTCGTGCCAGTGACCTTGATACGCTTGGAGTCGACTCGTGAAACTCGGGAGTCGACTCGAGTCTCAGACATTGGTTCAGCAGACTTCTTAACTTATCCAAAATACTGTAAACCATGTCTAGAAACACTTGAGCAGGATTTTCACTGAAACACTCAATTGAATTCATTAGTAATCACACGATATACTCAAATGCTTTGAGCTCATCAAAATCAAACGGGGTTTTAATCAATCACTCCACAATCTCCCCCTTTTTGATGATGACAAAACTTTGAGTATACGTAAAATGAATTGCTCAATAAATAATGAAATAAAATTCACAAGTGAATTCAAATGTCTGAAAATTTAATTTATCCAAGTTTGAAAGGTGTGAAACATTTAAATTTCGGAGTTAAAGCTCCCCCTTTCATTTGGAATTATATAAGCCTCCATATTATGCAATCAATTGTTTGGCTTATATGTTATCAATGATTTATCTTGATTAAAATTCAGATTCTCCCCCTCAACATATGCATTCAACTAGTTTTAGTTTTCTGAATTTCCTTTTAATGCTTTGAAATTTTTGAACTGAATTTTTTGTTTTTAGAGGGAAAATCTGTCAATTTGTTCTTGAGTACGATTAAGCTAATCTCCGAATATCCCTTGAATAGATTCTGGAGATTACTCCATTAGGAGCCCCAAAAGAGAGATAATGAGCCTCGAGGTACCGAATCCACTTAGAACAAATTTGTGTGTGTTTTTAAGAGTTCTTTTACATATTTTAACCATATTTCTCCCCTTATTACATATTTTATACATATTTCTCCCCCTTTTTGTCATCATATCAAAAAGGAGGTAATCACACACACAATCAATGGCACAAATGGCACAATCAAACATCAAATGGCACAGTCAATTGGCACAGAAATAAAGATAAGATGTCTACTCATTGTATTGATATGAAGGTGAATACATTTGAGCATACTATAAGTAAGGCAAAAACAATACAAAAGAAGATAAAACACAACTCAAAATCATCTATGTCCTCCTCGAGGATGTAGCTCCCCCTCTCGAGGATGTAGCTCCTCCTCTCGAGGATGTAGCTCCTCCTCTCGAGGATGCGTCTCCTCCTCTGGAGGATGTGGCTCCTCCTCCCAATCTGCTCCGCTCCATGAGGAGGGCGACTGCCTCTGTGACATGGCTAAGCTGTGTGATGATAGACGAGGTGGCTCTGCTGTGCATAGTGGAGAGCTCAGTCACCGACGTCTGAAGCCCAGTCACTGAGGTCTGAAGTGCGTCCAGCTTGCCGACAATCACATTCGACAAGCGCTCGGCCCCCTCGGTAGTGGTGTGCATGTCACGGCCTATCTCCTCTCGAAACTGTCGAGTGGTGCTCTTGATCTCCCTCATGTTGCGGAACTGGGCCTGCATCAAATCCCTGATATTATATATCTCTTCCCGCACTTTAGCCGTCATGTCTGTCACGGCTGTCAAGGATGGCACCAATGCGGAGGATGGAGTGGGTGCAGGAGTGGGTGCAGGAGTGGCAGCTGGCACGGAACCTCGGAGCTCCCGGAGCAGCTCGTCCCTCAAATCTCGGACGATCTCCTGCCGCAGCTCTCGGAGCTGCTCTGGATCAATACGGACCTCCATAGATGGTGGAGCTGAGGAGGAAGGTCCGGCAGAGGTGGTAGGAGCAGGAGGAGTGGATGGAAGGTCTGGATGATGTGGAGAGTCTGGGTAATCAGAGTCTGGCTCAGGACTGGGTGATGGTCTGGTGGTCTGAGCAGTGAGAGTGGACTTCCTAACCCAGATCCCGTCTTTCTTCCGAAATTCCATCCTGTGCATGGTCCCCGTACCCAAGCGATCAGTCCATCGCAAGGCACGAGAGGGTTCCCTCTCAGGAATGGAAATTTCGTACTGCCTAAACAGGAGAGTGAATAGCATCCCGTATGGGAGGGAGAGCCTAGGTCTATCTAAAGGCTCACACATATACCTATAAATCAGCTTGGGGAAGTTGACCGGGGTGTCCTGAAGAATGTAAGACATAATAGCTAGGTCCCTCTCATTCACAAAATCAAATCTTCCTGTCTTAGGGAAGATGGACCTGGATAGAATGCTCAAGAGGATTCTCACTTCAATAGGAAGTGAGCTAGCAGATACCTCATCTAGGGGGGACTGAGGTGGCTGCCCTAAGACGATCGTAAGGGCCTCAAATCTATCCTCAGGATGTGCAGGAGCTACCCCTACCAGTGGGAGGTGGAGGATATGGGCAACGAGATCCTCCGTGACACGTAATGGGACACCTAATACCGTGCCCTCAATACCTCCATCTCCCCGATGGACGGTACTATAGAACTCTTGAACTAGGCCAGGATAGGTGGGAAGGTCCAAGGTGAGGAAGTACTCTAGACCCTGGGCTCTAAGCCTATCGCCTATGGTGAACCCTTCCCGGGAGAGGAAGTCAAAATCGACATACCTCCCGGTGGAGACGGCCTTCCCGGCCAATGGCCTAACATGAACCTCCCTAGGCGGGGAACGATCCGGAGGTGGTTGCCTCGCGGGATCATGCCGCGCCTTGGAGCGCCGCTCGGGAACGGCCGCGGGACGGGACCTCTTCCTAACGACGGCCTTACGAGGCATCTTGACCTAAACGGGAATAAAAATACCTTGAGGACGATGAAGGACGGACAGAGGAAGCTCGGGACGGACCGGAAATGACCTAGGAACGGATGGAAACTCAATGTCCGGCGAAGAATCGACGGGAAAAAGGCTTGGAGACGATCGGGGATGACCTAGGAGTCGGCTCTAGGGCTTTGTGAACAGTGGCGGCTTGAGGAAAAGTGTTTGCGAAACGACAAACCTAGGGTTAAAAAGTCGGATCCCGACTGCGAGTCGACTCCCCTGAGTCGCGAGTCGACTCGACCTCGAGTCGACTCCAGAATATGCGCGAGTCGACTCCCCTTTTGCTGCCAGCTTTGCGAGTCGACTCCCGCAAATGCGCGAGTCGACTCCCCCTTAGGAGCCGGCTCTGAAACTTACTCGAGTCGTCTCTAACCTTGGCACGCACTTAAAACTCTTGCTATAATCGCGCCAAATGAGGGAAAATCACCTAATTAAGGACTGATATGATGATCATTGAATAGAAACTCTCTTTTAACCTCATTCTCATCATCAAAATCAATTAATCTAGTGGTAACTCCCACTAGGATGGATCAATCACTCCTAATCCCCTTCTAAGCACACTAAATCTCTCTTCACTTAGGGGTTTTGTGAAAATATCTGCTAATTGATTATCAGTACACACAAAGTGGAGTGACACATCACCATTCAATACATGATCTCTTATGAAGTGATGTCTTATCTCAATGTGTTTAGTTCTTGAGTGTTGAATTGGATTTTTAGTTAGATTTATGGCACTTGTGTTATCACAATTAATGGGGATTTCATCTTGTTTAATGCCATAATCTTCTAATTGTTGTTTAATCCATAAGATTTGAGCACAACAACTCCCGGCTGCAACATATTCAGCTTCTGCAGTGGATAATGCAACCGAGTTTTGTTTCTTGCTAAACCATGAGATTAGGTTTTCTCCTAGAAATTGACAAGACCCGCTGGTACTTTTTCTATCAAGTTTACATCCAGCGAAGTCTGAATCTGTGTACCCTATTAAGTTTAGGCTAGATTCTTTAGAGTACCACAGTCCTATGTTCTTAGTTCCTATTAAGTATTTAAAGATTCTTTTAACTGCAGCTAGGTGTGATTCTTTAGGATTAGCCTGATATCTAGCACACATGCACACACTAAACATAATATCAGGTCTACTTGCAGTAAGATACAGTAAAGAACCTATCATACCTCTATAAAGTTTTTGATCGACGGATTTACCTGATTCATCTTGGTCTAACTTACATGATGAGCTCATGGGGGTGCTGATTGATTTGTTTCCCTCCATATCAAACTTCTTGAGCATCTCCTTGATATATTTTACTTGATTGATGAAGATGCCTTCTTCAGATTGTTTGATTTGAAGCCCGAGGAAGTAGTTCAGTTCTCCCATCATGCTCATTTCAAACTCACTCTGCATCAAATCAGCAAATTCTTCGCAGAGGCGATTGTTAGTGGCACCGAAAATGATATCATCAACATAAATCTGTACTAACAACATATCCTTATTTTGTCTTTTCAGAAATAATGTTGTGTCTACATTTCCCCTAGAGAATTCATGTTCTAATAGGAATTTACTAAGTCTCTCATACCATGCTCTAGGTGCTTGTTTTAACCCATAAAGTGCTTTGTTTAGTTTATACACATGATTAGGGTATTGATGATTTTCGAAACCAGGAGGTTGTTCTACATACACCTCCTCATTAATATACCCATTTAAAAATGCACTCTTTACATCCATTTGAAATAGTTTGAAATCTTTAGAGCATGCATATGCTAATAATAGTCTAATAGCCTCAAGTCTAGCTACGGGAGCAAAGGTTTCATCAAAGTCTATACCTTCTTCTTGATTATAACCCTTTGCTACTAGTCTAGCCTTATTCCGTATAACAATTCCATTTTCATCTAGCTTATTTTTATATATCCATTTTGTACCAATAATTGGATATTCAGAAGGTCTCTCTACTAGATCCCACACTTTGTTTCTAGTAAATTGGTTTAGTTCTTCTTGCATTGCATTTATCCAATTTACATCATTTTCGGCTTCTTCTATATGTTTGGGCTCAAAGTGTGAAACAAAGGCTAGATGATTATTCATATTCCTAAGGGATGCTCTAGTCCTAACCGGTTGTGATGGATCATCTAGAATTAGTTCCTTAGGATGCCCGTGAGCATACCTCCAAGCTTTAGTTAGCCCATGATCCACTATAGGCTCTTGGTTTGATGATTCTCCTTCAATCAACTTTTGATTATCATCTCGTAATCCCATCTCATCTATCTTTTCTTCAAGTATTTCAATATCATCATCAAAATTAACCTTCTTACTAGATGAGATGTCACTAGAGTCATCAAAAACAACATGTATGGATTCTTCTATAACTAGAGTTCTTTTATTAAAGATTCTATAGGCTTTACTAGTTGTAGAATAACCTAGGAATATTCCTTCATCAGATTTAGGGTCAAATTTCCCTAGATTATCTTTCCCATTATTATGTACAAAACACCTACATCCAAAAACATGAAAATAGTTAACCTTTGGTTTTCTGTTTTTCCACAGTTCATATGGTGTTTTCTTTATGATGGGTCTTAATAGAACTCTATTTAATATATGGCAAGAAGTATTAATGGCTTCTCCCCAAAAATACTTAGGGAGGTTACTTTCACATAACATCGTTCTAGCCATTTCCTCTAGTGTTCTATTTTTCCTTTCAACAACTCCATTTTGCTGTGGTGTCCTAGGTGCTGAGAAATTATGGGTTATCCCCTTTTTGCTACAAAATTCATCAAATAATTGATTTTCGAATTCGGTACCATGGTCACTTCTAATAGCTATAACTGAGGATTCTCTAGCATTTGTTACTTCCTTGTGGAACTTCTTAAACATAGAAAATGCTTGATCCTTATGCGCTAGAAACATGACCCATGTGTACCTAGAGTAATCATCTACTATAACTAGACCATATTTATTTTCACCTAGGCTTGTTGTTCTAGTAGGACCAAATAAGTCCATATGTAATAATTCTAGAGGCCTAGAGGTAGAGACACATTTTATGGATTTAAAAGAATTCCTAGATTGTTTGCCAAATTGGCATGCTTCACAGATTTTGTTCTTTTCAAATTTTAATTTTGGCAAACCTATCACGGAGTCTCTTTTAACTAGTTTAGTTATTGTGTCCATGCTTGCATGACCTAACTTACGGTGCCATAACCAACTAGCATCATTTTCTTTGGTTTCATTTACAACTAGACATTGGTTATGTTTTGCAAGATCTTCTAGGTCTACAACATATACATTTCCACGTCTAATCCCTTTAAAGACCAAACTATTATCATTAGGATTTGTTACAATACATAGTGATGGTTTAAACATAACATCATATCCTTTATCACATAATTGACTAATGCTTAACAAGTTATGTTTAAGACCATCAACATATCTAACATTATCTATAAAAGTAGAAGGGGTGATTTGAACTTTACCAATGCCAATGATGTGACCTTGGTTGTTGTCTCCAAACGTCACAACACCTCCCTTCTTAGCTTCAAGGGTGAAAAATTGGTCTTTATCACCCGTCATGTGCCTTGAGCAGCCACTATCCAAATACCAGCAATTTTTGTTGACCTTGGCTGCAAGACACTCCTACACAAGCAAATCATGTCATCTTAGGTACCCAAGTTTTCTTGGGTCCTTCATGGTTAGTCAAGTTGGTTCCTTTTGGAACCCATACCCTTTTAATTTTTCTTTTAGTTTTCCTTTTCCTATAGTCACATGTATTTGCTTTATGTCCTATATTTCCACAACAGAAACAGGTGATTTTCTTAGTTTTTGTTTCCCCAGCTTTAACAAAGAAATTACTAAGAAGTTTTTGCTTATTCCTTGGTTTGTACCCTAAGCCTGCTTTATTAAATACTGCACGTTGACTATTTAGTATCATGTTTAACTTTTCTGAACTATATGTAAATTTTTCAACTAAGGGTTTGTATTTGTTAAGTTCTTTAGTTAATGTTTGATTTTCTGTTTTTAAATCATTTAGTTCTTTTGTTAGATCCTTGTTTAAGACTTGTTTATGGTTTGAAAGTTCCTTAGTTAGTTTTTCATTATCTTTAGTTAAGGTGTTAGTCTTCTTAATTAAAAGTTGATTGCTTGTCTTAAGTTCTAGATTTTCTTTGGTAAGATTATCTTTATCCTTAATTAATGAATCATGCTTATGAATATAAGTTTGATTAGTTACTTTTAGTTCTCTGTTTTTAACATTTATATTCTTATACTCAATCATTAATTCATTGAACGCATCATAAAGTTCATCAAAAGAAAAATCAGGATGCGTATCGGAAGTTACCTCGTCTTCGTTGGCCATGAAGCAGAAATTGGCCTTTTCTTCTTGTTCCTCGTCAGAAGAGGAGGATGATGAGTCGGAGTCGGATAGTGTAGTGACAAGAGCTTTCTTCTTCTTGTACTTACTCCCCTTCTTCAGTAAGGGGCATTCAGCTCTTATGTGACCCGGCTTCTTGCACTCGTAACATCCAATCCCCTCGTTTTCTCTTTCCTTACCTTTGTCCTTCCGGTAGAAATTTGAGGGCCCTCTCCTTTGATGATAGGACTTCTTGTGGTTGATGAATTTCTTGAATTTGCGCACAAGAAGAGCCTCACCACCATCTTCCTCATCTTCTTCTTCTTCACTGCTGCTGCTGCAAGATAAGTCCTTGTTAGAAGAAGTAGATTTTAAAGCTATTACCTTTTTCTTATGGGAAGACTCTTCCTCGTGTTGTTTCATGGTGAGTTCGTGAGTCATCAGGGATCCAAGGAGCTCCTCAAGTGGAAGCTTGTTCAAGTCTTTAGCTTCTTGGATCGCTGTCACTTTAGCTTCCCACAACCTCGGTAGACATCGAAGGATTTTCCTGACAAGCTCACTGTTAGTATAGTTCTTGCCAAGGCTTTTTAGGCCATTGACAATATCAGTAAACCTAGTGAACATGGATGTGATAGTTTCATTTGAATCCATTTTAAATAGTTCATATTTATGAACCAAGATGTTTATTTTGGATTCCTTGACTTGATTCGTGCCCTCATGGGTCACTTCAAGTCTGTCCCAAATTTCTTTTGCTGAATTACAAGTTGAAATCCTATTGAATTCATTACGGTCTAAGGCACAATAGAAGACATTCATTGCTTTAGAGTTTAATTGTGCCTTCCTCATGTCATGTTCATCCCAATCCGTTTCTAGTTTGGGTACCTTGACACCATCTATATATATGGATGGGATGTATGGGCCATTTACAACAATGGTCCACATCTCATAGTCTTGGGCTTGGATGAATATTTTCATCCTAGCCTTCCAGTATGAGTAGTCGGATCCATTGAAGAAAGGGGGTCTTTGGGTGGACTGACCCTCAATGTGAGAAGATCCAAATGGGGTTGTCATTTTGATCTTTTAACTCTTGAGTGGAAGAGTTTTTGGCTCTGATACCACCTGTTGCCCAGATAGACAACCCAAGAGGGGGGGGTGAATTGGGTTTTAAAACAATTTGGATAATTTAAAACGTTATGGATGATTAATTAAAAACTATGCCAAGTTATTTAATTAATTACTATGTGCTGTGAGCAATATGAAATGAGAAGAGGAAGAGACAATCAATCACAAACACAAGTTTTATAGTGGTTCGGAGCTATCCCTTGCTCCTACGTCCACTCCCCAAGTTTCTCTTGGGAATACACTATAACCCCCTTGGATTACAGCCGGTTGTTTTGCAAGCTCACAACCAAACTTGTTGTTTTACGAGCTAACAACGAACTCGGTCGGTTTTCCCAGGCTCACCGACTAGAACCAACCCCGATTGTTTTCCCGGGCTCACAATCAAACCCTTTCACACGTTGGTTTTAAAACTGGCTCACCAACTAACCTTTATCCCCTTGATTCAATCCCCCGATTGAACCAAGTAAATACACGTAGTAGAAAGAAAACAGAAAATAAGCTTCTCAAAAGCAGGTATGAAACAATATATTCAAGGATGAGTTTAGAAGCCCTCAAACGCTTTTAAGCTTAAGTAGAGGAATGGCTTCTTGACTCTGGTCTCCTCTTGGATGAGTGATCGACTTGAATGTAGGAGGAGGAAGCTTTGAATGCTGGGGAGAAGTTGGTGGCGCAGTAAATGCTGATCTCCCCTTTTTCTCGTTGAAGAGCACTTGCAAAGCTTGAAGACTTGAATGCTTGGAGTGGAATGTATGTTCTCTATTTTGCTACAGTCTTCTGTGGCTATTTAAGCCAACCCCCACGGAAACTAGCCGTTACTCCACTTTTTCTGGCCGTTCTGCACACTCTGCGCAGCCTGACAATGTGACCGTTGGTGGGTTGGAGTCGACTCGCGCGATCAGGAGTCGACTCGGCTGTAGCGGGAGTCGACTCAAGCTTTTCAGGAGTCGACTCGGCAACTGTTCCAAGTTTGAATTAAAGTTGCCGTCACGACTGGGAGTCGACTCGTCTTGGCCCGGAGTCGACTCGCCAACTTCTGGCGCTGACCTGGCAATTTTGGAGTCGGCTTTTCCTCTGTAGACCGTGGATACAAATTTGAATTTTGCCCTCTCGAGTCGACTCGACTGTCCTGGGAGTCGACTCGAATCTCAGAGCCCGAACTCCCGATTCTCTGTCTTTTGGCTCATCCAGTCTTGGAGTCGACTCGAACTTCCTTGGAGTCGACTCGGCTCTCAGTTTCCGAAAGTTGGTCTTCTGCCTTTTGACGTGAAGCTTGTCTTGGTGTCGACTCGAGCTGTCTGGGAGTCGACTCGAATCTCAGTGGCAGTAACATGGTTTTCTCTGTTGATGGTCGCACAATCTTGGAGTCGACTCGCGTAATGCGGGAGTCGACTCGAATCTCAGAGTCCATAAAACACTCTCTGACTTTTTCTTTGTGCACCGGTGGGAGTCGACTCGCGTTCCACTGGAGTCGACTCGAATCTCAGAGTCCATAAAATACTCTCTGACTCTTTCTTTGTGTACCGCTGGGAGTCGACTCGCGTTCCACTGGAGTCGACTCGAATCTCAGAGTCCATAAAACACTCTCTGACTTTTTCTTTGTGCACCGCTGGGAGTCGACTCGCGTTCCACTGGAGTCGACTCGAATCTCAGATCTGAAAGACTGCTCTTCTATCCTTCTGTCTGTTTTCAGTCGGAGTCGACTCATACTGATTAGGAGTCGACTCGAGCTCGTGCCAGTGACCTTGATACGCTTGGAGTCGACTCGTGAAACTCGGGAGTCGACTCGAGTCTCAGACATTGGTTCAGCAGACTTCTTAACTTATCCAAAATACTGTAAACCATGTCTAGAAACACTTGAGCAGGATTTTCACTGAAACACTCAATTGAATTCATTAGTAATCACACGATATACTCAAATGCTTTGAGCTCATCAAAATCAAACGGGGTTTTAATCAATCACTCCACAAATACCTTTTAGATTCTTTACACCCTTGGCTGAAGAAAATCTCCTTTTTTTTTGTTTGCAAGGGAATGTTTATTGTATCTTTCATCGAGGTGTCCTTCAAGTTGAAATTTCTTGCTCATAAATCCTGTATCATTAATGAAATCTTTTTCTTTCTTGAAGGAAAGTCATTAGTTTCTTCAAGATACAAAACATTCATACAATATATTTCTTAGCTAGATGACTCAACATAAGATATGACAATAATTGAATATTAAGTCACTTTACTCAAGAGATTGTCTAAATATAAGCAAGCACAAGTCACTTGAACTAAAGAGATAACTTCATTAAGTAAAATGGTTCAAGGACAAGCATGTGAGGCAATAGAAGGATTCATCAAGGTCAAAAAAAAATTTTTATTTTCAGAATTAATTTAGCTTAGATTCTATTTGCTTAAGATAATTATCAATAAGATATACAAGTTGAGTTTTAATCAAATTATCTTAAACAGTTGTTTCTATCAAAAATTTTGATTATGATTTAGTTTTCAACACTAATAATCATGTTTCAGGGAGTTGAGCAATCTTCTTTTAGAGCAATTAGGATTTTATTTTGACTTATGAGTGATAGTTTAAAAGAATTAATATTCATGCTTTAAAAGATTTTTATGATCAAGTTAAGCATGACATGTTACAATTAATCAGTAGAATTTGAGATAATTTTAGAGAAAGATATTAATCATGGATACAAAGATTATGCTCAATGGAGTTTTAACATGAAGGCATGAAATCAGCATCTATCATTTATACTAGAGAGAAAATTTAGATTTTGAAAACTTGAAGGAGAAAGTTATACATATTCATTCATTGTTTTCTTATCATCATGCAAGCACTAGAAAATTTCATGCTAAGATCGTGTAGATAAGATTTGTCATACATACAAGGCATTTAATAAATATTCAATAGCCTAACTGAATTTATAAAGTTAAGCATATCAAGACATAAAATGACAATTGAAATTACATTCACAAATGATGAAATAAAATTTATTTATAAGTCACGTGCCATGGCACCCAATTAAGAGTTTCACATGAGTTTCAAGGGCTGCTTTGACACATTTGCAAGATAATCTCAGTTTTTCATTTTAGGTACCCAAGCTTGCTTGGGTCTTTGGGAGTTAGTGCATATGGTTCCTTTTGGAATCCAAATCTGTTTAATTGTAATAATTTTATCATTTGATTTGCTTGTATTAGAACCATAGGTAAAGTTTTTATGCCCAATCTTTTTATGTTTGAAATAAGTTATCTTATTTGATGGTTTGCTTGGCGAATTGATAACCTTTTTCTTTAGGGGTTTATTATTGAGCAAAGGAATCCAACCAAGTCTTGATTTATCAAAAACAGCATGTTGGCTTTCAAACATCGTTTTTAATCTTTCTAAACTTACAGTGAATTTGTTAATAAAAGATTTCAATTGGTTAACTTCTTCACTTAAGTTTTGATTTTCTTTAATTAAATTCTGATTTTTTTGAATCAATTCTTCTGAATTTAATCTTAAGCGTTCATTCTCAGAGTTTAATTTGTCTCTCATTTTAGCGGAAGAATTTCTTTCTTCTGACATTTCCAGATTTATCTTTTTAAGATTTTTATTTTTCGTAGCTAATTTTCTACATTCACCATACAAATCATGAAAAGCATTTAATAGTTCATCATAAGAGAATTCTTCCTGAAATTCATTAGGTGTGAAATCAGATTCAGATTTTACCTTATCTTCTTGTGCCATAAAGCATAAGTTAGTTACCTCTTGTAGTTCTTTGGAGCTAGTATCATTATTGTTGCTCCTCACTTTCATTTTCTTGCTTGACTCTTCTTTGGTCAAGGCTTTCTTGCTTTTTATCTCTTTCTTCCTTTCTTCTTGCTTCCTCTTCTTCTTTGTCTTTAGGAAGCTTTTGAATTTTTCGGTGTTTGGGTATGGATCCTTGTTTTCATCACCGAATTCTTCATTTGTTGTTCTTTCTTCCGGATTGGGAGATTCAACATCGTTTTCTGCAGGCTCACTGTTAGTATGTAATTGAAGCACATGTGAGCTAATCTGAATATTGTCATAGATATTTTCTAAAGTATCCCAGATTTCCTTAGCAGATAAGCATGCAGAGATTTTATTAAATTCAGTTTCATGGATAGCACAATATAGTATGTTCATAGCATTAGCATTCAATTGTGCTAAGTCTTTTTCATTAATAGTGTGAGAGAGTGAGTGAGGGCCTCTGGTAATGATGTACCATAATTCAAAGTTTGAAGCTTGAATGAATATCCTCATTCTAGCTTTCCAATAAGTATAGTTTGTGCCATTAAATAGAGGTGGTCTATCAATTAATTGTCCCTCTCGTATAGAACATCCCACTTGGGTTGTCATGATCTTTAACTCTTGATTGTGAGATCAATGGGTACTATTAGAGCACCTTGCTCTGATACCACTTGTTGCCCAAGGTGACAATCCAAGAGGGGGGGTGAATTGGGTTTTTCTAAATTTTAGTACTTTTAAAAACTTTCGTAATTAAGTGCGGTGAATGCTTTCATAAATTACTTGAATGAATTAAACTAGAGTAAAGATGAAAGATAATGCAAGAATAAGCATAAGAACAAGCACAACACAAACACAGCGATATATAGTGGTTCGGTGCACCCCAAGGCACCTACGTCCACTCCCCAAGCGTCCCCTTGGGAATTTTACTATAACCCCTCGGATTACAGTAGGATTGTTTTTCGGGCTCACAATCCAAAACCTTTACAATTTGGTTTTCCGGGATCACCAAGAACCTATGTTGGTTTTACGGGCTCACCAACAAACCTTCACAATTGGTTTTACGGGCTTACCAAGAACCTATGTTGGTTTTACGGGGTTTCCAACAACCTACGTTGGTTTTACGGGCTTACCAACAACCTACGTTGGTTTTACGGGGTTACCAACAACCTACGTTGGTTTTACGGGCTTACCAACAACCTACGTTGGTTTTACGGGCTTACCAACAACCTACAATGTTGGTTTTACGGGCTTACCAACAAACCTTACAACAAGTAGTTTGACAAACAAAAAGAAAGATTCAAACTCCTAAATGAGCATATAAAACAATATAAACTACAAAGAAGAGTTAGAAAATATTTATCGCTTTGAAGTGGCTTCTCTCTTCTTTGTCAAGGATGCTTCACTTCTTCAAGGGAGGATGGAGCTCTTGATGCCTCTTTGAAACTGCTCAACCCCTTTCTTTTGATTCTTGAATGAAGCACTTGGATGAGGCTTGCCTTGCTAGGGTTCTCTCTTGAATGCACTTGATGTATTTTCCCCCAAGGCTTACTTCTTCTGATGAATACTCCCTCTTAAATACTTCTCCAACCTCCAAATAGTCCTTTCTGACCGTTGGATTGAAGAAACTAGCCGTTTATAGCCGTTGGGAGTCCAAAAAGCATTTCTGCACAACTAGCCGTTATGTTCAGCCCGTGTTTGGGTCGGCTCAACCTGTCCTTGGGTCGACCCAACTTTGCCTTGGGTCGACTCAACCTTTCCTTGGGTCGACCCTCTCAGAAAACACAGAAACTTGAAATTCAGCCTTCCTTTCCTTGGGTCGACCCAACCTTTCTTTGGGTCGACTCAACCTTGGGTCAGCTCAAACTTTTCTTGGGTCGACTCAACCTTGGGTCAGCTCAAACTTTTCTTGGGTCGACCCAACTTTCAGAAAATTCAGAATCTTGAATTTCAGCCTTTCTTCACTTGGGTCGACTCAACCTTTCTTTGGGTCGACTCAAGGTTTACTTGGGTCGACTCAACTTCTTCTTGGGTCGACCCTCTCAGTAAATCCAGAGAACCATTTTTCTGTCTTGTTTTGGGGTTCTTCATGTTTGGGTCGACTCATGCTTTTCTTGGGTCGACCCAACTCACTGTTCATCTGTGCCAATATTGCAGAAGTGTGCCAAATGACTTCTTGATGTGCCGGGGTCGACCCAATCAACCTTTGGGTCGACTCAATCCACACTTTGCTGCATTCTCAAGGTTAGATTCATTCAAATGAACAAAGACATGTCTCTATATCAATTCATACAAATATACTGAGAGTAATGAACTTATAAATGAAGTATCAATTTAACTTATAGCATACTCTAGATAATTGCTTGTTAATCATCAAAATAACACTATCATCCTCAAGGGTGTGGTCTGCGGTCTTCGATTTCGTGGAGGCTTGAGTGTTGCACGCAAGATCGCTGGAGAAGGGCGTGATGCTGGGAGAATGGCTGGATCTCGGGCGAAGATGATGAAAGGCGTCAATCCGTGGGAATGGCTGGATCTCGGAGAAGACGAGGACGGAGCTAGAGACGAATGCCGATCCGAAAACAGCTGGGTTACAGACAGCTGGGAAGGAGACTAATCCGGAAGCACAGCTTGGAATGGACTCGTTGAATGCAGACGGCTGGGATCGCGGAGGAATAGTCGCTGGCTGCACCGGCTGATGGCAGAATACCCGGGGATGAAGACGATTCCGCAGATGCTTGGATGCGGAAGACGCCCAGCTGGATGCATCGCGGGAGAAGTGGGAACGTGCGGAGGATCTGGCTATGGTTGCTGGGAGTGGATCTGGATGAAGACGGAGGAGCTGGATGCGGTGGGCACGCAGTTGATGCGGCTGGAACGGGCTGATGGCGCTGGTGCACCGTGTTGATCATGGAGAATTCCCTATTTCAGCGCTGGGAGGCTTGGGTTTTCGGTGGAGATGCCCATTTAATCCCCTGTTTCAGCGCTGGATTGGAGCCGACTGGGAGGGAAATGAACTGGGAGATGAACGAGATGTGAGCTGGGACAATCTCTGCTGATTTGGGAAGAGGTCTATCCTTGGTTCGGTGCTAAGATGGAAGGGAGAGATTTTCCCTATTTTGGATGCGGGGGTGAAAGAATGGATAGCCGATTTGGAAGAGTCTGTTTTGCTGGCTGATACGCTGAGATGGATAGAGCTTGGGTTGTGTTGCATTGGGCTGATCTCCCTATTTTGGCTTGGTTTATGGGGTTGAGCTCCATCACGTGATGATGCTAACAAGGAAGGGGAGATCAGGTTGATTTTGGAATGAAGCGGATCCTCCCCTGGGATGACTCCTCACGGACAGCTTGAGAGGAAGCATGATGCGGAGACGGAAATTTCTAAACCGTTGGATTGCTTGGGAAGCCACGAACGATGGATAGTGCTTGGGTGCATGCATGGCAGCTGGGCATTGGGCTCAAACCCAATGTTATTGAGTCTCTGGGATTACTTGCACTTAGCTTAAGGAAGGAATTATTTATTTCTTAACATATATTAAATTTATTTCAATGATTATTCAATTTCATGGTAAAATAAGTATTTATCCATTTAAGAACATTGGTAAGTGCTAAAAAAAATATTAAATTATAGACTAATCAACACTTATCACACATGAACTTGGGGTGGCCATGTGTTGAAAAGGAAATTGAGAAGTTTGGACACGTGGGGAGTGAAGGAGAGAGACTTGATCGGATTCATGAAAATAAATTGTTTGGGATGGCACGTGCTGAGAGATGAAAATTGGGGTCGACTCTAATTGGTTGGGAAGATCTGATTCATAGGGTGCATGTGATTTGGGTTCAGGGGTCATCCCAAATGAGTTTGATTCGACCTGCATACATTAGATGGACCAATAAAATCAAGCAAACTCGAATTATTTTTAATAATGCAATGATGAAGGGGAACACATTTTCTCACATTAAATTTAAAATATATAAAAAATAATAATAATAAGTGCTATGTAAAATAGTTAAATATATACATTATTTAGCACTTATCAATTGGACCTCTCTATTAACATGAGATGTTGTAGGGTAAAGGTGGGGTTGGGCTTCAATAACTGTTAGGTGGGGATCTAATCACAGCTTTATTTTTGTGGAATATACGGTGGGTCTTACTTAACCAAAGAACGGGTCCAATAACTGTTAGGTGAGGTCCTTATGACTTGGAGACCAGGTTAGCTCAATATGCTTACAAAGCATTGTACAAGAGTTGTACACTCATCATCTATGTGTCTCCAATAACTGTTAGGTGAGGTGACATGTAGATTGGTGGGACCGCAGCACCCCACTCGAAACCCTAAGTCGCAGATTTCCGTATCTTTACCAGAGGAGTGTGAGAGATCCGAGAAATAGTGGAAAGATTTGATCCAATTTTGTTTTAAAAGTTCTTAAAACAAATTAATGTCAAATACAAATTTCTAATTACAATCTTTTCTCTCTACAAATGTTAATGGCTTCCAACCCGATAGTTCGAATTCTAGATAACAAATAGATTGACTGGACCAAACTATAAAGATTGGCTCCACAACTTGAAGATTGTCTTGAGTTGCGAAAAGATAGCTTATGTTCTTGACCCTAAACTTCCGGTGTTACCAACCCGTGCAACCAATGAGCAGCGTGAGATGCATACAAAATGGTTGGATGATGACAATAAGGTTAGGTGCTACATTTTGGCATCCATTTCCAATGAATTGCAAAACCAACATAAGAGCATGAAGACTGTTAAGGACATACTTGATCACCTACAAGAGTTGTATGGTGAACAGAGTCGCACAGCAAGGTTTGAAGTGTTCAAGCGGCTCTTCAAAGCCAAGATGCACGATGGGCAGTCTGTTCATGAACATGGTTTGACCATGATTAAGGATCTTGAGGAGCTTGAGAAGCTTGGCATGACCATGCATAAGGATTTGCAAACGGATTTGATCCTACAATTGTTTCCATCTTCATATGGGCAGTTTATTGTAAACTACCATATGAATAAAATTGAATGCACGAAGTTTGAATTGTTGAATATGTTGGTGACAACTGAGGGAGCCTTGAAAGGTTCAAGAGGCATAATTCTCGCTGCTGAGCTAGCTTCTACTTTCAAGAGAAAGTCTATTGAAAAGAAGAAGAAGAAGCCTGCGAAGAAGCACAAGACCAAGAAAAAGCCGAAGAAGGAAGTTCCTAAGAAGAAGGCCGAACCCAAAGAAAAATATTTCCAATGCAATGAAGATGGCCATTAGAAGAGGAACTGTCCTATCTATATGGAAAACATAAAGAGCAAGAAGGGTGACATGCCTTCTGAAGGTATGTCTAATATGCTCATTATTGAAACTAATCTAACGATTTCTTCTATTTCCAGTTGGGTTATAGGCTCTGGTTCTAATGTTCACTTGTGCACTACCATGCAGGGTCTAAAGAAAAGTAGAAGGCTTACGGAAGGTGCGGTAACCCTACGGGTTGGCAATGGAGCAAGAGTTGCAGCTGTTGCTGTGGGCAAATTTTCTTTGCATTTACCGTCAGGATTTAGTTTGATACTAAGAGATTGTTATTTTGTACCTAGTGCTGGCAGAAATCTGATTTCTGTATCTTGTCTAGCACAGAAAAATTATGAATTCAATTTCAATAAAGACTACGTTTCCATTTATTTACGAAATAAACTATTTGGACGTGGTTTTATGATTGACAGTTTCTATCACTTACATATGGATGTATCTGTGAACGTGTCTGAGCATACAGTGAGTACCATAGGATCTAAAAGATCTAGAGATGAGATAAATCAAAAGTATTTGTGGCACCTCAGACTTGGTCATATAGGTGAAGACAGAGTTAACAAATTGAAGAAACATGGGCTCTAGAATTCATTGACTTCTGAGTCATATCTGATTTGTGAATCTTGCTTTCAAGAAAAAATGGCCAAATTACCCTTTGTAGGACATGGGGAGAGGTCCACTGAAATACTTATCTTAGTACACACTGATGTGTGTGGCCCATTCGATGTGCAGCCTAGGGATCATTTTTTCTACTTTCTTACTTTTACTGATGATTTTTCATGGTATGGTTATGTCTATCTTATGAGACATAAATCTGAAGTATTTGAAAGGTTCAAAGAATTCAGATTTGAAGTAGAAAAACAGATAGGAAAACTCATTAGGATTCTTCGATCAGATCGAGAAGGAGAATGCCTTAGTGGAGAGTTTCACAATGGACACTTTCTGGAACACCTCAACTCAATGGAGTATCAGAAAGGAGGAATCGAATCCTATTGGACATGGTCTGGTCCATGATGAGCTTCCCTGACTTACCCTTATTCTTGTGGAAAGATGGCCTAATTACAGCTATCTACATATTGAATAGAGTTCCCTCTAAGTCCGTTCCTACCACACCGTATGAGATATGGCATGGTAAGAAACCAAGTCTTGGTTATCTCAAGATTTAGGGATGTTCGGCCCAAGTCAAGCGACAACAGGCAGACAAGTTAGAGACTAGGACAATTGGTGCTCATTTCATTGGATATCCTAAAGAGTCGTTAGGATATAATTTTTACATCCCAGAGGATTACAAAGTATTTGTGAGCCGACATGCCATCTTCTTGGAAAAATAGTTTATCCTTGATAGAGGCAGTGGAAGAAAAATTGAGCTCGAAGAGAAAGTCTCTCAAGAGCAACGAGCAATTGAGCCTAGTGAACCTATTCACATTGATCCAATAAATGAAGAACCTCATCCACTTCATAAATCCACTAGGATCTTCCATTCTCCTGAAAGATACTTAGGTATGCTTACAGAGAAAATAGAGAAAGAGTTCCTTATGGGAGAAAAAGATCATAGTGATGATCCCAAGACCTACAACGAAGCGATGTTAGACATCGACTCCGAAAAATGGATGGATGCGATGAAGTCAGAAATAGACTTTATGCATTCCAACTAAGTATGGACCTTAGTAGATCCGCCTGAAGGTATAGTACCTATTAGGTGTAAATAGATCTACAAAAGAAAAATGGATTCGGATGGCAAGGTAGAGACCTATAAGGCTAGGCTGGTGGCAAAAGATTATAGTCAGCGCGAAGGTATTGACTATCAGGATACCTTTTCACCGGTAGCCATGCTGAAGTCCATTCGAACGTTGCTTGCCATTGCAGTTTATCATGATTATGAGATATGGCAGATGGATATGAAAACTGCATTCCTTAATGGATATCTTGAGGAAGATATCTATATAGAACAGCCTCAGAGTTTCACTTTCAGTGATGGTGATCACAAGGTCTGCAAGCTGCAAAGATCCATGGTGCGTTCGCAAAAATGCTTTCGCGAAACTAATCTCCCAAGTATAGGAGAATCACACAAGTAGTAAATTCTCGGAAGTCCGAGATCGAATTCTCAGGTAACGAAATATATATGAGATTATTTAATATAATTTTAGATTAATTAATTCAATAAATTTATGGATTAAGATGATGTTTTAATTTTCAGAAATTAAAAGCAGAGAATAATATATCAATAAACAAAGTTCAATGAAATAAAGATGGTAGGGATCTGGAATCTTCCTTGATTAAAGATTAACGGTAGTATAGATCTAATCATGGTATATGTTTTATGAATATATAAACTCAACTTCTAAGCATTCATCGTGGTTACTACGTCTACGATGAATCAAATACTAAAGCAATCCATATATCAATATACATAAGCCATTAAAGAATTATCTACGAAATAACTATGCATGGATCAAGAACATATCGGTGGATATAAATCATTCAAAGCCAAAGTTCAGAGTTTACTTCAAAGAGCAATACATCAAAGGTTCCTCCATCACCCTCCCTAAGAAATTAGCCACTCATTTCAAACATTCGCCTCCCTTTCATTTTTTTTTCTTTTCGAAAACAGGGGGTGCCCTATTTCTTCTCTTTTTTTTTCTTTCTTTGAATGGTTGCCTCCTCTATTTTTTTCGAATGAGCACCCCCCCTTCTCAGCCGAAAAGAGAGCCCTCCTATATCTCCCGATGGATCCCTTGATCACACGGGATGTTGACTCCGGAAGGATCGGACGCGGAAGGTGAGGGGTCGCATGCTGGGATGCGGTGCCTGAGACGCGGATGCGGAAGCTGGGATGCGGGAATCTGAGATTTGGAAGGTGGATCACGGACGTTTGCGGGATCTGGGGAAGGCTGAGGATCGTGGGATGCTGGAATCTTGGATGTGATCACTGGATGAAGTCGGGATGCAGGGGGAGATCTAAGCGTGGATTCCGAGAGCTGGGAGGTTGATCACGGACGATTGATCGCAGCTGATACGTGCTGTAAACGCGTGGATGAAGCAGGATCTTTGCTGAGGACTAAGATGCTGATGAAAGAGGCACGAAAACGGAAGATTGTAAGCCTTGGACGCGAATGAATCGCACACGGACAGCGGGATCTCGAGGTCGGGATGCTAGGAACGGATGACTATGAATCCATAAGAGGTAGACGGTGGAGGAACTGACACTGGCTCATGGACGCGGGAGAATCACACTGAGAGCTGGACGCGGACGATGCGCGGAAGGTGTTGGGAATTGGATCCTAAATGTCAATCGTCAGCATATTGATGATTGAATTTTGTAAATAAATTGATAAATTAATAAAGTATTATTTGGCATTATTCATCATTTCATCTTCAAATGAACTCTTATATGATGAAGTCCTTAGGACTTATGTTATGATAAAGAAGAATTTATCTTTGAGTCCTTAAACTTGTTCGCGACCAAATGATATGTTGCTACTAGGACGACAACATTATCGAGATTAGGTCGTTGTGTGACATATACGTTGGTTGTCCTCTTAACCAAGGAGTGTGGAGACACTAGTATGCCATACAGGTGAAGTGTAGGAGTACATTTCACTGAATATGACCAATTTCGGAACGCTCTACTGTCAAGAGATGTTCCGAGTGGATATGGGTATAAGTTTGGCCGTTTGACCTGAGATCGCAACCTGTGACTAGCAAGCAACTCACTGTACTTTGGTACCGGACTACCTGAATTTCTAATTCAGTGACGGAAGGTCACTGGGTGCAGTCAAGTACTTGCGTAGTCAGTTGTGAGTCGAGATGGAATTGACCCCTTCTGCAAACAGGAGATAATGTCTTGTGATTAATTTAGCAAAACCTTGGCCAGGGTAATCCCAGTGAGGAGTCACGGGATATCTAAAGTTAATCACATAATGGATGTACTAATTATAGGGTTGACAGTGAGCTCTAAGTCATCCTGGCATTAGGAGTCAAAGGGATTGAATTATATAGTAACCATAGTCCAGGGTTCCAGAATATTTGCTTTGCATATATTCGGCCTATCCGGACGTCGGGTACCATTGCTAGATGGTCATATCGATTAGTATAGAAAGACGCTCCTATACTACTGGCTTAGGTTCGAACCTATGAGATCACACGCATAGAAGTTTCTAGGTTGATCAAATGGCTGATTGATGATTAAGAATCATTCAGGGGTAATTTGGTCAATTCGATTGACAAATTATTCAAAGCAAAAATTGTATTAAAATAATTATTGAATTATTGGAGGATTAATTAGCAATTAGATTGCTAGTGAACTCAGTTTGATTGAGTAATTAAGCTTAGATTGAGCCAAATTGAATAGGATTCAATTTGGACTGCATCAGGGTTTGACATAATTGGATTGGGTTCAACCCAAGTAGATTGAGCTTGACCCAATTGATGGGACTTGACCCAATTGGATTGGTCTTGATCCAAATCAATTAGAAGACTTTATTTGACGAGAATTATAAGTCCAAATAATCAGAATTGGATAAGGAGAAGAATCCCTAAATTTTAGGAACCCATCCTTATCTTCTTGGAGAAGAATGACACCTTAATTTATTCCCAATATTTTCTATGCCTATCCTCTTTATTTTTGGCCAAAAATTGGCATGAGAAGAGAGGAGGCATGGGGCTATTATTTCTATAAAAATGGCACCTTAAATCTTTCTAGAAAGATTTAGATGAATTTCCTAATTTGTAGGGATTGCATGATGCATGAAATAGGGTGATCTGCTGCTGAACTTTGAACGACGCATGAATTCCTATCTTTTAGGGATCCAAAATGCACAAAATTTGGATATGTTTATCTCCTCTTAGCTGCCAAACCACCAAAATTTTTTGGAAATTTTATCAGCCAAATTAGTTGGCTAAATTAGGTGTGAGGCGTGGGGTGGTCTTTTGGCTATAAAAGACCCCCATGCCTTAGGTTCAAGATATACCATATTTAGAGGTTTCAAAAAATTCTGAAAAAATTCTCTGAGGGCCTCCATCCCTTCTTATCATTCTTCCTCATGTCCATCCTCTATATTCTTGAATAACAATCAAAGATTGAGTATTTAGAAAGAGAAAGCTTCAGCCATTGCTGCGTTCCTGCGCGAGCTAGCACTCCCGCGGAAGACGATCTACCTAGGACTTTGTGTGTACTTCTCATAGAGGCCATTCATGTGCGTGGCTGCGAAGTCAAGGATCTGATCCATAAGTTTCTTCCATCATAAAAGGTATTAATCTCACATCAATATTTTATTTTGGAGTCAGGGTCTAGGTCTGATTCTCCGAGGTTTTACCCTCCTTTGGGGCTCCTCACGGAGTTATCTCCAGAATCCATTCGATGGATATTCGGAGATTAATTGGAATAGAGTTTTTATGTTTCAGATCTGATTGTTAATCATGCATGAAAGTTTTAGCATAATTGTTTAAACGATTTCGGCATAATCCTATGTGTTCTTCAGGTGCTGATTTCTAGATTTGATCTTGTAAGCATGCATGAATTAAGTTGTTTGATTCGATTTTTCCGCTGTATTTTAAAACTTAAAAAGAACTACGTATGGCTTGATCCCCCTTATGAAGGGGTACGTAGGCAACCCGATCAGGTTCAGCCATGGTTTTAAAAAAAAAAAAATTCAGCATGCTTAACACCGAAGAACCTAGAATTCACTTTCAGTGGTATCAGAGCCAGATTCATGTTTAAAATTTTATGTTTTAATTCTTGTAATTAAATCTGAAATCATTAACATATTTAGATTGGATCTAAAGTATTTTTATGATTGATTTAATTGCTGATTATGCATGATTAAGTAGATCTGAAATTTTGGATGCATATGATGCATGTTTGTGTTAGGATTAGTAACATGAATAAATCTGAAATTATAATATTATTTAGATTAGATCTAAATAAAGTTTATGATTTATATGATCTCTGATTTTAATGAACAAATCAGATCTGTAAATAAAAATAAAAAAAAACAAATACATAAGATGTATGTTGTTTGTATTAATTCATGTTGTTATGTATATGTGATGCATGAACATTAAATATAATGACTTAAACATGAATTAAATCTGATTACATGTGATTAATTACAAAAACTCAGATCTGAAAATATGTTTTAAGAACTGAAAGATTGTAATTAATGTTGTCGGCGCCCCGCACCGGAACCCACTCACACCAGCGCCGCCACCGACGTCGGACAAGCAAGAGAGATACAAACGGATAAGCACTCTCTCGCTCCCTCGACTCCGGACTCAAGGATCACCTCTTCGCTCCGCCTACGAAGGGCAAAAGATTACCCCGTGGTATCAGTAGGATAAAACACTTGAGCACCGCAACGGATTATCAAAGATCAAAGGAAGAAGAAGGAAGAAAATAGCAAAGCAAACACAAAAATGTAACGAGGTTCGGCTACAAATAGCCTACGTCCTCCACCGCTCCAAATCTCAATAAGGATGAACTGATTACAGAGATAGCACACACCCGAACGATCACAAGCGATCGATCTACAAGAGATTCACACAGAATTCCCTTTGCACAAGAAGTAGGATCCCAATCCTCTTCTTCTCTAGAACCCTAGCCTCACAAACAAGAGTCTCTCTCAAATATACGGCCAATAATCCTACCCTAGGGCTCTCATGAGTCCTATATATAGTCTCAAGACCTTCAGATGATCATAGCCGTCGAAACGCCACCAAAAACACCAAAAGAAAATCGTCCGTACGATTTTTCGCGAGCCCAAGTCGACTCGGCTGAAGTCCGAGTCGACTCTGGCACGTCTGAACAACTTCCAGTTTAACTGGCACGATCTCGAGTCGACTCCACTGTATCTCGAGTCGACTCGACGATGCTCCGAGTCGACTCGACTGTAGTTCGAGTCGACTCTGACAGTCCAGACAGAAACATGGTTTTTGCGGCTTTCTCCTCTCGGGTCGACTCGACAGACCTCGAGTCGACTCGACTGTTCCCGAGTCGACTCGACTGAAGCTCGAGTCGACTCCGACAGTCCGCCAGACAGAAAACTATGCAGAATTGATTTTCCTTCAATTCTCTTCATCACCAAAGGTCTCCACATACCCCAACAATCTCCCACTTGGAGACCTTGGGTATATCCTCTTGTTACTTGGCTCTCCTCTGTGCTCCCACTGAAACTAAATCATCCTAGTGAAATAGGTACGATGCCTCCTCAACGTCTTCAAGCATGAAGACCAGCAGAAGCTGAACAACTCCTCAGCTTCTCCACCGTGACGACCTTCGTCAACATATCTGCAGGATTCTGACTTGTATGAATCTTCTCCAACTTGACGAGTCCCTGCTCGAGCAATGACCTCACGAAGTGGTACCGTATGTCAATATGCTTCGTCCTTGAATGGAAAGCTGAATTCTTTGCCAGATGAATTGCACTTTGACTATCTGAATATAACATGCAATCCTTCTGTTCCTTCCCAAGCTCCTTCATCAAGACTTGAAGCCATATTAGTTCCTTGCACGCCTCTGTGGCTGCCACATACTCCGCCTCCGTAGTCGACAATGCAACAACTGGTTGCAACCTGGAAATCCAACTGACGGCTCCACTGCCCAAGGTGAACAAGTACCCTGTCGTGCTTCTCCTGCCGTCCAAGTCCCCTGCCATGTCTGAGTCCACATAGCCCTGTAACCGGATCTCAGAACCTCCATAGCACAATGACATGTGCTTAGTGCCTTTCAGATACCTCAGTATCCATTTGACTGCGCGCCAATGCTCCAAGCCTGGGCAGCTCATGAAGCGACTCACAACTCCCACTGCTTGAGCAATGTTTGGTCTCGTACACACCATAGCGTACATCAAGCTCCCCACTGCCGATGCATACGGGATTTTTGACATATTGAGCTCCTCCACCCGCGTCTTCGGACTTTGCCCTTTTGAGAGCTTAAAATGGGCACCCAGCGGTGTGCCAACAGGTTTGGCACCCTCCATGCAGAATCTCCTGAGTACTCGGCTGATGTACTCCGCCTGAGATAGTCTGAGGATATGTTTAGACCTATCTCTACTGATCCGCATCCCAAGGATCTGTTTTGCTGCTCCTAGATCCTTCATTGCAAATTTTCTTGACAGCTTCAGCTTCAATTTTGCAATCTCATGCATGCTAGCTCCTGCAACTAACATGTCATCAACATACAATAGCAAGATAATGTAAGATGTACCGAAGTCCCGGAAGTAGCAACAGTGATCCTCCTGACATCTCCTGTATCCTATCTCAAGCATGTAACTATCGAACTTGAGATACCATTGTCTGGGTGCCTGTTTCAAACCATAGAGGCTTTTCTTTAGTTTGCAGACTTAGTCACCCGTGCCAGCTGCAATGTATCCCTCCGGCTGCTGCATATATATCTCCTCATCGAGATCTCCGTGGAGAAAGGCCGTCTTCACATCAAGCTGCTCTAAGTGAAGATCCTCTACTGCCACCATGCTCAGCACCGCTCGAATAGTACTCATCTTGACTACAGGAGAAAAGATCTCTGTGAAGTCGATACCTGCTCTCTGCTGAAATCCTTTTACAACCAGCCTGGCCTTGTATCGCTTCTTCCCGCCTTGCTCTTCCTTCAGCCTGTAAACCCATTTGTTTGACAGTGCTTTCTTCCCCTTGGGCAGATCCACCAAATCCCACGTTTGATTCTGCTCCAATGACTTCATCTCATCATCCATGGCCAACTCCCACTCCTTCCTGGTATCAACCTCCAATGCCTCCGTGAAGCATTCAGGTTCGCCATTATCTGTGAGCAGCAAATAACTAAGAGTCCCATCATACTTTTGAGGAGGCTTCCCATGAGTACTACGAGTGGACCTTCTTAGTTGTGGAGGGGGTGCCAATGCTTCAGGTTCTTGCTCTGACTGAGTCTTCTGACCAGAATTTGTAGACTCCTCTTCAGGATCCACAAAACACGGCTCAACAGGTTTTGTTTCTGATTCAGTGCTCTGCTGCATTTTCTCATTGAATACCACATCATTACTACAAATGATCTTCTTGTGTTCGGGATCCCAAAGCCGGTACCCAAACTGTTGACCTCCGTATCCAACGAAAATACACTTCTTTGATTTGGCGTCTAGTTTGCTTCTTTGACTGGAATCAACATGGACATAACTGGTACAACCGAATACTCGTAAGTGCGCCAAATCAATCTTCTTCGCTGTCCATGCTTCCTCAGGAATCCCAAATTCAAGTTTCTTTGATGGCCCTCTGTTGATCAAGTAGGCAGCAGTGTTAACTGCTTCCGCCCAAAACTGCTGTGGCAATCCAGCATGTATCCTCATACTCCTGGCACGCTCATTAATTGTTCTGTTCATCCTTTCAGCAACTCCATTTTGTTGTGGTGTTCCTGGAACTGTCCTTTGCCTGACGATCCCAGCATCTGCACAGTAGTCCTCAAACTCCCTGCTACAATACTCACCACCGTTGTCCGATCTCAGGCATTTCAACCTCTTTCCTGTCTCGAGTTCTACCATCACCTGCCATCTCCTGAAGACCCCAAATACCTCTGACTTGTGCTTCAAGAAGAACACCCAAAGCTTCCTGGTAGCATCATCAATAAAAGTAACATAGTACTGAGATCCACCAATGGAAGAAACTGGTGCAGGCCCCCACACGTCCGTGTGCACGAGATCTAGCTTTTCTTGCTTCCGAGGTTTACCTTCTTTGTTGAATGAAACACGCTTCTGCTTTCCGAGAACACAATCCTCACAGAAGTCCATCTCAACACTCCTGAGACCCTGCAGCTTTCCCAACTGGTGCATCACCTCCAGTCCCTGATAACTCATGTGCCCAAGTCTACAATGCCATAACTTGGTGTCCACATCTGCTGCAACAACTCCAATAGAGTTCTCCGTGCCGTTGGTGACATAAAGTGTCCCAACCTTCTTGCCACTAGCCACCGTCAACGAACCTCTGAATATCTTCCACTGATCAGCTGTGAAAGTAGCCTTGTACCCCTGGCTCGCCAACTGTCCAACAGAAATCAGATTCCTCTACAGTTGAGGTACGTGCCGTACGTCCTCAAGCTCAAGTGAAGATCCAGAAACCAACTTCACTTCCGCACTTCCCCTTCCTTGTATGGTGCTGTTAGGGTTTCCCAGTGCCCTAGGGCGTAGCGGAAGATACGGGATTATAAAATTTTCTTATAAAACCCATTATATGAAACCCTAATAAGCCAAGATCGCCTTAATAGTATAACCAAATAATGTAGAAAATATAATCTTGGTATAGAAGAATACCTATCACGCTATATCCAATATATCTGAAGATGTCCTAAGGTGCCCAAATGTTCACCCTCCGATGTTGATCCACACAGGAATGGGTTCAAGACTCTAGCTCCACCAAAACTTGATTCTAATTGTTCAATCCTTCCAAAGGATTTAATTGGCTGATTTTCCTTCACTTCTTCCTTTCTACCTCTAAAACATTCACTAGCCTTTTTGTCCTAAAGAAGACCCTCTTGTCTTGGGTTAGGACAAAAGAGAGAGACTTGTAAGAAAGAAGGGATAAGGGAGAGAGAAGGAGAGGCTTTTTCTTGGATCATCTTTAGAACCCCAAGGCACCTCCTTATTTATAAGAGATGGAGGGATGCATCATAAAGGGATGCATCCCATCCACACACCTCATCATGATGAGGCATGTGCCAAGAGATGCATCCCATCATGATGGGGTGCTAAGGAGAAGGGTGTATCAACTTCTTTCTCACATCTCCCTCTTAAATCCTGATGATCCAAGGGCCCAAATGCAGTGAACCAAAGCCAATGGTCCAGATCTAGGTGCCATCTAATGGTCCAGATCAAGACATCATCATCCAGGGTACCATCCAATGGTCCAGAAGTAAGATGCCATCACCGATGGTCTAGATTCAGGCGCTGAGCAACGGTCCAGATCTTTCATCCAGAGAGCCATCCAGTGGTCCAGATTCAGGCACTGAGCAACGGTCCAGATCTTTTATCCAGAGAGCCATCCAGTGGTCCAGATTCAGGCGCTAACCAGTGGACCAGATCCTTCATCCAGAAAGCCATCCAATGGTCCAGATGAAGGCGCCAACCAGTGGACCAAATCCTTCATCCAGGAAGCGATCCAATGGTCCAGAAGTGAAGGCCCTATCAAACCCAATCTAATTGGGTTTAACCAACTTAAAGAAAACATTAAACCTAATCAAATCAGGTCTAATTAAAGCCAAATGGGTTTCAACTCTTGGCTAACCCATATTAGGTCATGATCTAATCATATTAGATCAACCAAATCTAGGAATCATATTCGAATTTAATTTGAATCAGGAGCTAGGGTTTGCAACACGTGCTAGCATGTTCATCTTGCAAACATGATCTAATCCAATTAGACCCTTGATCAATTCCCTTGTATGTGACCCATTGGGTTCCTTATCTTAGCCAGCAGTAGGTGCAGGTGCAAGTTGACCTAACCTGATTAGAATACCTCTAATCCAATTTAGGTTCAATTTAGTGCTAAACCTGACTTAGCAATCAGAACCTTTCTGATGCTTTGATCTAATCAAACTCTTTGATCCGATCAACCCACAAGACATGATTGACGTCTAGCAACGTATCACGTCTACCCGGAAGATGAGGAATGTATTGGACAAATCCAAACATACCCTTCAGTGGCAAGTTACTGTACAATTCAATCCCTCAGTCATACTACATCCTGAATAAGTGCATGAGTATGGATCAATATCAAACTCAATCACTTATTCATGTCTCTCTCAATCTTTTATATGATAATTCAAACAATGAAACATTAGAAACTCTTTCTAATATTCATTTTGCTTTGATCAAAGGCTTCGTGAATCATCATAAGATTAGAGTAAGTAGGATGTTACCTTCTATTACTAGAAGTGACTGATTCCTTGTTGACCTACTCACAACCTTCGTACAAAATCCACCATATCCAGAATACCCCGTACACAACGCAATGTCGTGAATGAGGGTAAACCAAAACATAGCTTCAAGTGCACAAGGTACCATGGTGATCTCAGGTCTAAGGATCACTTGCACAACTCCCACTATGAGAACCATCTTTTGATAATTAAGTAAGAATCCATAAGATGTTCTCATGGCTGGTCATTTCAGTGAACTCATTCCTCTAATGAGCACCCACATCTTTGTATTAGTGTCTCACACAAGTGATTGTGAGATCAATCACCCTCTACATTGAGCATACATAAGATGTGCCAGTCTTTCCGGTAATATTGATCCCCGACTCAATATACCAATTTGACTGGGAATATTCTAAATTAGGATTTTAGAATTTTAGGTCTCACTGGTATGATCTCATCATAACCCTAAAACCAATGTCCTAATTTATGGGGTTCATCATCCAATAATAAAATAGATAAGCAGCAAATGATGAAACACAATGCCTTTATTGATATATATCGAGTGTCAAAGTACATGATTTGGAGGATTACAAAGAAAAACCCATCAAATGATTGGCTTATAGGGCATCTACTCTTTCAATCTCCCACTTGCACTAAAGCCAATCGCCCTTATATTTTAACCCCATACAATCGAGGTGACGATTGAATTGCTGCTGTGGTAGAGCTTTAGTAAATGGGTCTGCTATATTGTTCTTTGTGTCTACTCATTCAATCTTGACGTCTTGTCTTTCGATTATCTCTCGAACAAGGTGGAAGCGTCTCAAAATGTACTTGGATCTATGATGAGACCTTGGTTCCTTAGCCTGTGCAACTGCTCCAGTGTTATCGCAATAAACTGGGACTGGTCCGGCAATCTCAGGAACTACATCCAACTCTGTGATGAACTTCTTCATCCAGACTGCTTCCTTAGCAGCTTCACTAACAGCTATGTATTCTGCCTCAGTAGTTGAGTCAGCTACAGTTTGCTGTTTGGAACTTTTCCAACTCACAGCTCCACCATTCAAAGTGAAAATATATCCAGAGATTGACTTGCTATCATCTGGATCAGATTGAAAGCTAGAATTTGAATAGCCTTCTAGTTTCAATTCTGATCCTCCATAAATCAGAAAAACATCTCTAGTCCTTCTCAAGTATTTGAGAATGCTTTTCACAATTTTCCAATGATCCTCCCCGGGATCTGCCTGAAATCTACTTACCATACCTAAGGCATAAGCTACATCAGGCCTGGTACATAACATAGCATACATGATCGACCCTACTGCTGAAGCATAGGGAATAGAACTCATTCTATTCCTCTCTTCAGATGTCTTAGGAGACATCTTCCTAGAGAGTTGTATGCCATGTCCTATGGGTAAGAAACATTTCTTACTTCCATCCATGCTGAACCTCTTCAGCACATTATCTATGTACCTAGACTGGGACAAACCTAGCATCCTTTTAGATCTATCTCTATAGATCCTTATACCAAGTATATAGGATGCTTCACCCAAGTCTTTCATGGAAAATTTCTTTGATAGCCAAGTCTTGACCGATTGCATCATTGGAACATCATTTTCAATGACCAATATATCGTCCACATATAATATCAAGAAGACAATAGCACTCCCACTAGTCTTCTTGTACACACAAGGTTCATCTATATTTTTAATGAAGCCAAACTCTTTGACTATCATGTCAAAATGGATGTTCCAACTTCTAGATGCCTGCTTTAATCCATAAATGGATTTCTTAAGCCTACATACTTGATTTGCTCTCCCTCTTGAGACAAATCCCTCTGGCTGTGTCATATAGACCTCTTCCTCAAGGTGACCATTAAGGAAGGCGGTTTTGACATCCATCTGCCAGATCTCATAATCATAGTATGCAGCTATAGCAAGCATAATCCGAATAGATTTGAGCATAGCTACTGGCGAAAAAGTTTCATCATAATCAATGCCTTGTTTTTGCCTGAAACCTTTTACCACTAGCCTGGCCTTGTAGGTTTCTACTTGGCCATCAGCTCCTATCTTCTTCTTGTATACCCATTTGCACCCTATTGGAATCACTCCCTCAGGTGCATCAACCAAAGTCCACACTTGGTTTGTATACCTAGAATCTATCTCGGATTTCATGACGTCCAACCATTTGTCAGAGTCCCTACTCTTGACAGCTTCCGAATAGGTCAGAGAGTCATCGTTATCAACGATGTGGGCTTCATCATTCTCAATAATAAATCCATACTTCTCAGGTGCATTTCGCACTCTTTCTGACCTTCGAAAAGGAGTAGTGTGTAGTGGCTGTACCTCTTCCATGGGTACATCTGGTTGAGGATTATTATGTGTCTCACCTTGTAGGTCTTGAACTTCATCAAGTTCAATTCTTCTATCCTTGCCCTTTTCTAAAAAAAACTCTTTTTCCAAGAAAGTGGCATGCCTAGCAACAAATACCTTTTGTTCGGTAGGATTATAGAAGATATATCCTAAACTATCTTTAGGATAACCTACAAAGATACATTTGTCCGATCTAGCACTTAGCTTATGTCCAAAATTTCTTTTGACATAAGCATGACAACCCCATATCTTAAGATACTTAAGATTAGGTTTCTTTCCTTTCCATATCTCATATGGAGTGCTAGATACAGACTTAGATGGTACTCTATTTAATACTAATGCAGCAGTTTCTAGGGCATGTCCCCAGAAGAAAATTGGAAGATTTGTGAAGCACATCATGGACCGTACCATATCTAATAAGGTACGATTCCTTCTTTCAGCTACACCATTTAATTGTGGCGTATATGGAGGTGTCCATTCAGAGAGTATACCCTTTAATTTAAGATAGTCTAAAAATTCACTAGAAAGGTATTCTCCTCCTCGATCAGATCGAAGGATTTTAATACACTTTCCAGTTTGTTTTTCGACCATACTTTGATACTCTTTAAATTTATCAAAGGCTTCGGATTTATGTTTCATTAGATACACAAAACCGAACTTTGATAAGTCATCAGTAAATCTGATGAAGTAAGAGTATCCATCTCTAGCTTGAGTTGACATAGGACCGCACACATCAGTGTGTACGAGTTCTAACAACTCACTTGCCCTTTCTCCATGTCCCGAGAATGGAGACTTGGTCATTTTACCCATAAGACAAGATTCACAAGTTCCTAATGATTCAAAATCATAAGGGTCAAAGAATTTATCTTTATACAACTTATGTAACCTTGTCTCACTAATATGACCTAATCGGTAATGCCAGAGGAGGGTATTATTAATATTTTCTCTTTTTCTTTTATTATCTTTGCCAAAGACATAATACTAAAAGACCATTTTCCATAGTGCCATGACAATAATACTCATTAGATAAAGAAATAGAGCAACCATTGCTCTTTCCATTTATTTCGAATCCTTTCTTAAGCAACAAAGGAATTGAAATTTTTTACATTTCTAATGATTTTTGGCATAAAATAACAGTCTTCTAGCTTCAAGAACTTTCCGGAGGGTAGCTCCAGTATGTAGGTGCCAACAGCTTCAGCCTGGATGGATTCTCCTCCAGCGCCATATAGCTCGAAGTCACCTTTCTTCAGTCTTCTAATTTTCTGCAGTCCATGCAAAGATTTGCATATGTGAGAACCACAACCGGTATCCAATACCCATGCATTAGAATCAGAAGAACTTAATGTCATATTGGCATGTAATAAAAACATACCTTTTGATGCAACACTTGCATCAGGCTTCACACTTGCAAGAAAGCTCTTGCAGTTCCTTTTTCAATGCCCCGTCTTGCCACAGTGGAAACAGGTACCGGGTCCAGAGATTTTCTTTCCCTTCTTCTTTTTGATGCGACTCTTAGGGTTTAGTTTTTTCTTTGAACCCTTGTTGCCCGACTTCTTCTTTGAGCTCTCACCAACAAGAAGGATCGGACCCTTGTCCTTCTTGATGTGAGACTCTGCTGTTTTCAGCATATTTAGAAGCTCAGGCAGGGAGGAATTCAGTTTGTTCATGTGATAATTCACGACAAACTGCGAGAATGAGTCGGGTAGTGATTGCAGGATCAAATCCTGACTGAGCTCACTGTCCATAGCAAAACCAAGTTGACTTAATCGAGTGATTAAGTCTATAACCTTTAAACAGTGGTCTTGCACAGATGATCCCTCGATCATTCTAGCACGGAACAACTGTTTAGATATCTCATATCTAGCAGTTCTGCTCTGCTCACCATATAACTCCTTTAAGTTAAGGAGTATGGAGTGAGTATCCATGCTATCATGCTGCCTCTGAAATTCATTATTCATAGAAGCAAGCATGATACATTTGACAGTCAAACTATCATTTTTCCACATACGATATGTGGCCAATTCCTCCTCAGTTGCATCTTCCCCAGCTGACCATAGGTCAGGGGTTTCAAGAATGTAGGAAAGTTTTTCTTGTGTGAGAACAATCTTTAAATTTCTCAATCAATCCACATAGTTGGGACCAGTCAATTTGTTTGTATCTAAGATACCTCTAAGTGAGAGTGAAGATGCCATTTTTGCAGAATTAATCTATAATTACAAAGAACACTAATATAAGCAGACCAATCATGATGACATGTATTCAATCAGACAAGGACTTTTATCTAATTGTTACTCCCACTATTTTTATCGAATATCATAACCCTCAAGTATGATGAACGAGAAAATACTAATTTTCTTAGTGGGGTTGAGATCCAAATTCCTTATAAACACCTTGTGGGAATCACAATAAGCCCTTATAAGTTCAAAGGTAGGAAACTCTTTTCAATTGCATCCCATGCAATTCCCAACTTTATTTTGTCCTCTAGCATACATATAGTCTTGTGGAAATCACAACAAACTATTGTGTCTAGTTAAGTCAAACCCTTCATTTTTATACAGTCATATTTGAATAATGCTGCCCTTGTGGGAATCACAACAAGGCAACATATTAAAATATGCCATATGCATCATATGCACCAAGATATTACAATATCAATCCCTAATACAAGCCTTGTGGGAATCACAACAAGCTAGCGTAGATATTGACATAATAATATCTAAGCATGAAGGAAGGACCTTTATAGTGTTATATCAGCAATTAGCTTTTCCATGGAGGTCAATCAAATAGTTGGCCAGGTAAGCAGATGGGAGGCTCTCCTTACTTAGTAAGGTCCTAATTAAATAACCACCTGTAGCCTCTTTCCTAGACACCAACTTAGTCAATTGATTCAGAATGGCTCAGCTTAAAGCAATTAACACTACGACTTAATTATGAATTTAGTGAGGGCTTTCAAATTGTAGTATCTTACTAACATTAAGCTCAACCATAAAGGACAATCAAATAATTGGCCAGGAAAGCAGGTGGGAGGCACCCCTCACTCAGAGAGTGAGGTCCTAATTAAGTAACCACCTGTGGGTTCCTTCCTAGACACCAATTGAGTCGATTGTTCCAGAATGGGTCAGCCCAAAGTTTTCATACTACTATATTGGTCTCATTGCACATTCTATAATTTAGTACTAGCAATTATACTGTGCTACAACATGAATATAACACTATCTCATAGCATAAACTAATCATGCATACAAACAACCTAGCTATCTCATAGCATCAAGATAATAGCATGTATTATCATTTGGTTAAACTGATTAAGGGTGGCTCTGATACCACTGTTAGGGTTTCCCAGTGCCCTAGGGCGCAGCGGAAGATACGGGAATTATAAAATTTTCTTATAAAACCCATTATATGAAACCCTAATAAGCCAAGATCGCCTTAATAGTATAACCAAATAATGTAGAAAATATAATCTTGGTATAGAAGAATACCTATCACGCTATATCCAATATATCTGAAGATGTCCTAAGGTGCCCAAATGTTCACCCTCCGATGTTGATCCACACAGGAATGGGTTCAAGACTCTAGCTCCACCAAAACTTGATTCTAATTGTTCAATCCTTCCAAAGGATTTAATTGGCTGATTTTCCTTCACTTCTTTCCTTTCTACCTCTAAAACATTCACTAGCCTTTTTGTCCTAAAGAAGACCCTCTTGTCTTGGGTTAGGACAAAAGAGAGAGACTTGTAAGAAAGAAGGGATAAGGGAGAGAGAAGGAGAGGCTTTTTCTTGGATCATCTTTAGAACCCCAAGGCACCTCCTTATTTATAAGAGATGGAGGGATGCATCATAAAGGGATGCATCCCATCCACACACCTCATCATGATGAGGCATGTGCCAAGAGATGCATCCCATCATGATGGGGTGCTAAGGAGAAGGGTGTATCAACTTCTTTCTCACATCTCCCTCTTAAATCCTGATGATCCAAGGGCCCAAATGCAGTGAACCAAAGCCAATGGTCCAGATCTAGGTGCCATCTAATGGTCCAGATCAAGACATCATCATCCAGGGTACCATCCAATGGTCCAGAAGTAAGATGCCATCACCGATGGTCCAGATTCAGGCGCTGAGCAACGGTCCAGATCTTTCATCCAGAGAGCCATCCAGTGGTCCAGATTCAGGCGCTGAGCAACGGTCCAGATCTTTCATCCAGAGAGCCATCCAGTGGTCCAGATTCAGGCGCTAACCAGTGGACCAGATCCTTCATCCAGAAAGCCATCCAATGGTCCAGATGAAGGCGCCAACCAGTGGACCAAATCCTTCATCCAGGAAGCGATCCAATGGTCCAGAAGTGAAGGCCCTATCAAACCCAATCCAATTGGGTTTAACCAACTTAAAGAAAACATTAAACCTAATCAAATCAGGTCTAATTAAAGCCAAATGGGTTTCAACTCTTGGCTAACCCATATTAGGTCATGATCTAATCATATTAGATCAACCAAATCTAGGAATCATATTCGAATTTAATTTGAATCAGGAGCTAGGGTTTGCAACACGTGCTAGCATGTTCATCTTGCAAACATGATCTAATCCAATTAGACCCTTGATCAATTTCCTTGTATGTGACCCATTGGGTTCCTTATCTTAGCCAGCAGTAGGTGCAGGTGCAAGTTGACCTAACTTGATTAGAATACCTCTAATCCAATTTAGGTTCAATTTAGTGCTAAACCTGACTTAGCAATCAGAACCTTTCTGATGCTTTGATCTAATCAAACTCTTTGATCCGATCAACCCACAAGACATGATTGACGTCTAGCAACGTATCACGTCTACCCGGAAGATAAGGAATGTATTGGACAAATCCAAACATACCCTTCAGTGGCAAGTTACTGTGCAATTCAATCCCTCAGTCATACTACATCCTGAATAAGTGCATGAGTATGGATCAATATCAAACTCAATCACTTATTCATGTCTCTCTCAATCTTTTATATGATAATTCAAACAATGAAACATTAGAAACTCTTTCTAATATTCATTTTGCTTTGATCAAAGGCTTCGTGAATCATCATAAGATTAGAGTAAGTAGGATGTTACCTTCTATTACTAGAAGTGACTGATTCCTTGTTGACCTACTCACAACCTTCGTACAAAATCCACCATATCCAGAATACCCCGTACACAACGCAATGTCGTGAATGAGGGTAAACCAAAACATAGCTTCAAGTGCACAAGGTACCATGGTGATCTCAGGTCTAAGGATCACTTGCACAACTCCCACTATGAGAACCATCTTTTGATAATTAAGTAAGAATCCATAAGATGTTCTCATGGCTGGTCATTTCAGTGAACTCATTCCTCTAATGAGCACCCACATCTTTGTATTAGTGTCTCACACAAGTGATTGTGAGATCAATCACCCTCTACATTGAGCATACATAAGATGTGCCAGTCTTTCCGGTAATATTGATCCCCGACTCAATATACCAATTTGACTGGGAATATTCTAAATTAGGATTTTAGAATTTTAGGTCTCACTGGTATGATCTCATCATAACCCTAAAACCAATGTCCTAATTTATGGGGTTCATCATCCAATAATAAAATAGATAAGCAGCAAATGATGAAACACAATGCCTTTATTGATATATATCGAGTGTCAAAGTACATGATTTGGAGGATTACAAAGAAAAACCCATCAAATGATTGGCTTATAGGGCATCTACTCTTTCAGGTGCAAGGCTCTCCATCCCCTAGGTAGACTTTGCCAAAGTCTCCCTTCTCATATCCTTCAAGAAGCTTCCGTTGGGATGTAGCATGGAAAGACGCGCCCGAGTCTATCACCCAAGACTCGTCACAGGTAGACAAAGATAGAACGAGGGCATCCATATCACCGTCTTCAGCAAGATTTGCCAGATCCTTGCTGACTCCTTCGGTGTGGTCGCCTTGCTTCCCTTTAGGAGATTTGCAATCCCTCCTAAAGTGCCCCGTCTTCCCGCAGTTCCAGCACTTCGCTCCCTTGTTCTGAGGTGCTCGAGACCTGCTGGATCTCGACTTCGAGTCGCTTCGAAATTGACCGTCCTTCTTTTGTCTTCCCCGGTCAGAGGTGTTTAGTGCACTTCCAGACGACTCCGTAGCTCCAGAAGATTTCCTTCTTGCTTCTTCACTCAGAAGCACTCCACAACGTCATCAAAATCAACTTCCCGTTGCCGAAGAGTTGCTCACCGCCATCACCAGGCCTCCCAGCTATCAGGCAATCCGGAGAGGATTAGCAATGCCGAATCTCATCGTCAAAACTAATCTCCACTGACTCCAACTGGGCCGTGAGTCCATTGAACTCGTTGAGGTATTCTGCTATGCTGCCGCATTTTTCATACGAAGATTAAACAACCTCTTCATGAGAATACCTTGTTTGATGCTGAGGTTTCCGTACATCCGCGACAATGTTGCCATCAACTCCATCGTCGTTCTCGTTTTGATGTTGAATGCCACTTGGGATGCAAGTGACAATCTGATGTGCGAGCGTTTCTGATCGAGACTCCAGTCTTCATCGGACATCTTCTCTAGTTTCTTTGCTCTACTCCAGAGGTAATAGAGATTGTTGCTGGTGGTCCAAACCGAGAACGATTGGCACAGCGGTGTGAACGGGATTCCGTCTGAGTTGCCTTGGTTGGTGTTGATTGCGCTCCACCTTCCACCGGGAAACCTGCAAGCAAGCCTCGCACCACCACTGGGGTAGTGGGGGCCCTCCGACGATCAAGTCAGAGGAGATTGGAGGAGAAGGAGAGATAATAGTAGCAAGTAGGAGAATGCTCTGGAAGTTCTTGCTTACCCCCCCTTCTTCCCCCAGCCGCATATATACCAGGCTGGGGGGTCTTTCAGGGGGGTTCGTCATCGTGGGGCACGATGGAGCTGCCACTGACATGGCCGTTATAGGGCGTCGTGGGGCAGCGCTGGGTACGGACATGACAGGGCATAGTGGAGCTCCGCCTTGTACGGCCGTTACAGGGGATCGTGGAGCAGCGCCAGATACAACCGTTGCAGGGAGTAGTGGAGCAGGAGGCTGCGGCGTGCCTCTGGGGAATAGCCTGTCGTTATCGAGAGATGTCCGACTCGGGGTCGGGCTGCGGAGACGAAGATGTCCGACTCGGGGTCGGATTGCTGGATCAAGGGGCTGCCGACTCGGGGTCGGGCTGCGGAGCCGAAGATGTCGGACTCGGGTCGGATGCTGGATCAAGGGGCAGCCGACTCGGGGTCGGGCTGCGGAGCCGAAGATGTCCGACTCGGGGTCGGATTGCTGGATCAAGGGGCTGCCGTAGTCTTCCTGGGCGCGCGTGCCGGTCACGTGGGGCATGGTGGCTAAGTTCCCCCGTAACAGTAGCCCCCCACTTCCGAGCCTGGAACCAGAAGGGGAACGGGTGAAGGGAGTGATGCTTCGTGATTGCCGCCATCCCTCGGAGAGGGCGCGCGCTTCGAGCTCCCCGCCTTCTTTATGGCGTATGGCGGTTGTTGCTGCCCTGGCAGTCTGAGGATTTCGGCGGACATCCTTCCTTAATGGCGTCGATTCGCCTTTGGGGCGCGAGCGACCCTTCGGCAGCCAGGCGTCCTCTGGCGTCACCCACCTTTCCGCCTATTTAACCGGGGGCCCTCCTCCGTCCGCCTTTCTCTTTACAGACATCTCCGAGTTTCTCCTTTGCGCTGCCGTCATTGCCGTCGGACTGTTCGCTTGCTCCTCCTTTGACGCTCTCGGAGCCGTTCTTCCTTTTCTTCCGGTGAGTTGCCCCATTCTTCAATTTAAAGCTCTCCATACTTTCTCCTTTTGTATTAGGGTACTCCAGTCGTTCCGGTCCTTTCCCCCTTCTTGACCCCGTCCTGACCGTAGATTCACTGGCCATTAGGGATGGGCGAAGTGAGAGCAGACCGCATTAAGTCGGAGCTGGTCGCTGAAGACCTAGATAGGTTCGTGGCTCGATACCACCTTCCCGAGGCCTGCAATGTTACGCTCCCGGGGCCTGAGGAGAGGATGTCCCATCCTCCTCCAGGGAAGGTCGCCATCAATGAGGGCATTCTTCAGGCCGGGTTTCGCTTTCCCCCCTCGGACTTAGTCGTTCAGGTGCTTCGGGGTTTAAGAGTGGCGCCGACGCAACTGGTGCCGAACTCATGGCGCGCCCTGACGGCCTTTCAGGTTCTCTGCCGCATGCACGAGGTTCCCGCCACCCTGAATGTCTTTTGGGAATGCTACGGCCTGAGCGGCCACCCCCAGGACAAAGGGTGGTGGTGCTTTGCGGCGCGGCGAGGGTGCGGCCTCGTCAAAGAGACTCCTACCTCCATTCACGGCTGGAAGGGGCGCTTCTTTTTCGTTGACGCAGATCCCTCTTGGGAAATCAGGGCTACCTGGGAGACGCCGATGAAGTCCCCGATTGGCCTATCGAGGTTGTCGAGGGAGGAATCCGATGGCGTCGCCGTCTTGAAGGGGTTGGTTGCCGAGGGCCGGCTCCCCCCGGTGGCTCGCCTTATTTCCGAAGATACCTTGGTGAACGTCGGTCTGAGCTCGGTCCCCGCTGACCGTGAGCCCGCCACCATTTCTTTTTTAGCTCTTTTCTCCTATTTCATTTCTTCTTTCCTTCAGTTTCTCAGCCTCCGACCATCTCGTCCTTTTTGCAGAGATCGACGACATCATGCGGTCGGACAAGGCAACGACTGTCGGTAGGACGTCCCTACTGGAAGCGGTCCAGAGGAAGAAAGGAGCTCCTCCGAGCGGGGCCCCTCCGGCGAAGAAGTCCCGCCGGCAGGCGACTCCGACGCCGACAGACGGGTCCGGACCCACCGATCAGGGGGACGCCGCGGGCGCGGACCGGCAGTTGACGCTATATCAGCCCTCCGATGCCGAGACTACCGTTTCTCCGGAGGCATCACCCGGGCGCGCCCGAGATGGACGGGTCGGACGTGATCGGTCCCCAGCCCAGCCTTCGACTCGGTCGGCTCCGGATGATACGAGGAGGGACGCGCCGAGGCCCCGGCCGAGCGGGACCCTGTCAATTCCAGGGGCGGTCCCCGCCCCGAGCATGGTCAGCATGACTCTTCCCCAAGCGATGGGTAAGGGTAAGGCTGCAGAACCACCGTCCGACTCCGGGGAGAAGTCGGGGTCGGCCTTTACTTTCGCCGGCGCCCGAAACCTCATCGAGACGGTGCTGCTGGAGAAGGACCGCAGGCGGGTCCGGGAGATGAGGGTCCCTGACGTTGGGGCTGCCAGCTGCGTCTGTCTCATGTCGGTGAGTGTTCTTTTGGTCGCTTTCATCATTTATAGGCTCTGTTGATCCCCGCCTGACGCCCTCGTTTTTCCTATCTCTTAGCTCGCCCAGTACATGATCCGCCTGGAGGAGTGCTACGAGGAACAGGCGAGGCTTCTGGCGAGGGCCGAGAGCCAACTGAAGGCAGTAGAGGAGGGAGGTCAGGCTGCGGCGGGGAGGACGACCAGGGACCTCGAGATGAGGCTCCAGGTGGCCGAAGAGCGGGCACTCGGCTTCGTCACCCTCGAGAAGCAACTGTTGGAGGCTCAGGAGCAACTCAAGGTTGCCTCGGGTCTCGAGGGCGAGATCAAGAAGGCGGAGGAGCGGGCCGAGAAGAAGTCCCGGAAGGCTGCCGACTACCGGGAGAGGTGGGAGAAGGCCCAGCGGTCAGCCGACAACGCCCGCAACCGAACCCGGTCTCTTGAAGCCAAGATGGGCGAATTGGAGTCGGCCTTGGAGAAGTTCCGCGCGAGCGACCAGGAGCTTCATTCGCGCCTGGAGGAGGCTGAGGCTGCTCGCATTGCTGCCGAGGCGAAGCACAAGGAGGCTCAGGCTGATCTGCTGAGGGTCTCCTCCGAGGCGGACGACCGGATTGTGGCGAAGGTCTTGGAGGCGAAAGCTCAGATTATGGAGCGGGCAGAGGCGGCGCTGGCCGAGAAGAGTGCGGAAATCGGGCGTCAGGCGGTACAGGCTTATCGTCAGTCCGCCGAGTTCACCCGTGATATGTCGGAGGCGGTACAGGCCTATCGTCAGTCTGACGAGTTCGTCCGTGACATGTCGGACGCGGGGTCCGACTCCTTTATCTTAGGCTTCGAGGAAGGCCTGACAAGGGTGTCGGCTAAGTACCCCGAATTGACCTGAGTGGGATCTCTCTTCTAGACTCCTCTCCGGCGCCATTGCCCGCTGATTCTCCAACCGCCTCCCTACCCCCTGCGGACGTGCCCGGCGTTCCCGACCCGGGGGTTCCTCCAAGCTGACCTTCTGTATTTTTGTTCTTTTCTTTGTGTGTTGGCGTTTTGCCAAGTTGTATGGGTCTCGGCCCTGAAACAATGAAAGTTACTGCAAATAGAGTTTCTTCATTTCACTTTCGTCCTTCTTCTTTTTAACTCTTGGTAGCGTCTCGCTGACTCCCGACTCTTGAAATTCTTCTGGCGCTAGGCCAGGTATCTGAGGGTTAGGCCTCAGGGAATTCTTCCGGCGCTAAGCCAGGCATCCGAGGGTTAGGCCTCAGGAACTTCTTCCGGCGCTAAGCCGGGCATCCGAGGGTTAAGCCTCAGGAAATTCTTCCGGCACTAAGCCAGGCATCCGAGGGTTAGGCCTCAGGAAATTCTTCCGGCGCTAAGCCAGGCATCCGAGGGTTGGCCTCAGGAAATCTTCCGCCCCAGCTCCGGGTTACCCAGGAACCCGCCAGCCAGGCATCCGAGGGTTAGGCCTCAGGAAATTCTCCGGCTAGCCAGGCATCCGAGGAGGCCCAGAAATTCTCCGGCGCTAGCCAGGCATCCGAGGGTTAGGCCTCAGGAATTCTTCCGGCGCTAGCCAGGCATCGAGGGTTAGGCCTCAGGAATTCTTCCGGCGCTAGCCAGGCATCCGAGGGTTAGGCCTCAGGAAATTCTTCCGGCCTAGGCCAGGCATCCGAGGGTTAGGCCTCAGGAAATTCTTCCGGCGCTAAGCCAGGCATCCGAGGGTTAGGCCTCAGGAAATTCTTCCGGCGCTAGGCCAGGCATCCGAGGGTTAGGCCTCAGGAATTCTTCCGCGCTAGCCAGGCATCGAGGGTAGGCCAGGCTCGGCGCCAGGCATCCGAGGGTAGGCCTCAGGACTTCTTCCGGCGCTGACATCGGGTTAGCCTGGCATCCGAGGGTTAGGCCTCAGGAAATTCCGCTCGTTGGTCGGCCAAGGCTGGCGCAAGCCGAGGCGACCGGTCGGGGCTTCAGGCTAGTCTGCTCCCGGGATGATCATCGGGTTAGCCTGGCATCCGAGGGCCAAGCCTCAGGAGATTCCGCTCGTTGGTCGGCCAAGGCTGGCGCAAGCCGAGGCGACCGGTCGGGGCTTCAGGCTAGTCTGCTCCCGGGATGATCATCGGGTTAGCCTGGCATCCGAGGGCCGAGCCTCAGGAAATTCCGCTCGTTGGTCGGCCAAGGCTGGCGCAAGCCAAGGCGACCGGTCGGGGCTTCAGGCTAGTCTGCTCCCGGGATGATCATCGGGTTAGCCTGGCATCCGAGGGCCGAGCCTCGGGAAATTCCGCTCGTTGGTCGGCCAAGGCTGGCGCAAGCCGAGGCGACCGGTCGGGGCTTTAGGCTAGTCTGCTTCCGGGATGATCATCGGGTTAGCCTGGCATCCGAGGGTTGTCAGGCCTCAGGAAATTCCGCTCGTTGGTCGGCCAAGGCTGGCGCAAGCCGAGGCGACCGGTCGGGGCTTCAGGCTAGTCTGCTCCCGGGATGATCATCGGGTTAGCCTGGCATCCGAGGGCCGAGCCTCGAGAAATTCCGCTCGTTGGTCGGCCAAGGCTGGCGCAAGCCGAGGCGACCGGTCGGGGCTTCAGGCTAGTCTGCTCCCGGGATGATCATCGGGTTAGCCTGGCATCCGAGGGCCGAGCCTCGGAAAATTCCGCTCGTTGGTCGGCCAAGGCTGGCGCAAGCCGAGGCGATCGGTCGGGGCTTCAGGCTAGTCTGCTCTCGGGATGATCATCGGGTTAGCCTGGCATCCGAGGGCCGAGCCTCGGGAAATTCCGCTCGTTGGTCGGCCAAGGCTGGCGCAAGCCGAGGCGACCGGTCGGGGCTTCAGGCTAGTCTGCTCCTGAGATGATCATCGGGTTAGCCTGGCATCCGAGGGCCGAGCCTCGGGAAATTCCGCTCGTTGGTCGGCCAAGGCTGGCGCAAGCCGCCCGACGGGATTTCTCCGTGGCCAGCTGCGATCGTGTTTCTCCTCCTCTCCAAGCGTTGCCTGGGGAACACCAGATGGGCTTTAAATGCTAATTGAGGGGTTACCTGGGAAATCGGATCGCCAGTTGCTGCTTGCGAGGAGTGTCAGTTAAGCGGCCGCGATACGCGCGTTCTTCGAGGCGGATGCGGCTTGGGCGCGAGCGGAGATACGTGGACCTAGGGGTACAGGCCACCCGGAGTGTCCTGCACAAAGAATGCGATTAAGGAGAATGACGCTTAGAAAATCGCGGGAAGATACGCCTCGAGAGCCGGATCGGCTCCGGATGCAATGCGCCCGCATTTATTGGAGCCACCCGCATCGGAACGACCGGGGGGCCGCAGTTTGGCTATAAATATAGGTGCAGGTGCGATGGAGCCTGCCAAGCCGGAGCTGTTCAGATTGCCATGGATCGTGGGCCTCCTCTCCGGCGCATGGTTGAGAGACCCCTATCGAAGGAACGGGAGGCGCGCCCTTCGCGACTTCCGCCAACTAGCCGTTTCATCTGGGATCAACAAGGAGGTTCTCCCCGGCGGAACTCCGCTCTAGGCGTTTCATCCGGGATCACGTCTCCCCTCCTTGAAGTTCAGCCTCCCGATTGAGCTCCGCACCAGACGCTTGATCCGGGGCCGCGCCTCCATATGCTCTTCTCCCTTGTATTCCTTCTCTCCCCTAACACTGGGGAGGACCGGAATATCCCTTGGAGGTGGCGTTCCCCTGGAGGCAGCGGGAGCTTCTTCTGCGGCGGCTCCTCGTCTTTTTCGTGAGGCGTGGATGGCGCCTCTGGGTAGGAGCAGTGTGGACTTCTCCTTCATCCACTTCTTCTTCATCCGCGCCGGCTCTTCGTCTTTTTCGTGAGACGCCGATGGCGCCTCCGGTTGGAAGCACCCACTTCCGGCGGGATTGCAGCCGCTTCGGATGGAGGTTTCGGGATCCCAGATCTTCAGCTCCTCGGAGTCTCCACCTCTTCTTTACTTTCTTTACACCCTAATTCCCCTCTGGGAATTCCTTGTAATCACACGAGCACGCCATTGTAACCAGAAATTATTGAAATGAAAAGTGTTATACATTTTTGAACTGTCTTTCTGGCATTGTCGTTCTACTGGTAATACATCCGCAGGTTAGCGGAATTCCAGCTCCTTGGAATTTCTCGACCATCTAGGGCCTCCAACTGGTAGGAGCTAGGTCGGTTTACCCAGCGAACCCTATACGGGCCTTCCCAATTTGGCGCTAGCTTCCCACCTTCCGCAGGTTGAGATGCTTTAGCTCGCCTTAGCACCAGATCTCCGATTCTGAAAAGCTTCGGTCGGACCTTGGAGTTGTAATATCGGGCCACCCTCCGCTGATACATCGCCATCCGAACCTGCGCCATTTCCCTCGCTTCTTCCAAGAGATCCAGGTTCCCTCGGAGTTGCTCCGAATTGGCCTCGGGTCGGTGCGCGGCCACCCGAGGTGAGGGGAGTCCGAGCTCCACGGGGACAACGGCTTCCGTGCCATAGGTTAGGCTGAAAGGTGTCTCCCCGGTAGGGGTCCGATGCGTGGTCCGATACGCCCAAAGGACATTCTCGAGTTCTTCGACCCAAGCTTGCCCCGTCCGACCGATTCGCGCTTTGATTCCTTGGAGGATTGTCCGATTTGTGACCTCGGCCTCGCCGTTGGTTTGGGGATGCGACACAGATGTGAACCGATGCTCGATCCCGAACTCCTCGCAGAAGTCACGGAAATGCTTGTTGTCGAACTGTCGACCATTATCCGAGATGAGGACCCGAGGTACCCCAAATCGGACAATGATGTTCTTCTTCACGAACTTCCGGACTTGCGCCTCCGTGATAGTGGCCAGCGGCTCTGCCTCCACCCACTTGGTGAAGTAGTCGATTGCAACAATCAAAAATTTCTGCTGAGCTGAAGCGACGGGGAATGGTCCGAGGATATCCATTCCCCACTGGGCGAAGGGCCAGGGTGCAGTGATTGGTGCCAAGGGGATAGAAGGGACTCTCTGGACGTTGGCGTGGCGCTGGCAGGCGTCGCATTTCCGTACATGATCCTTTGAGTCCTCCAACAAGGTAGGCCAATAATAGCCTTGCCTCATGATCTTGTGCGCCAAGGACCTAGCCCCCAAGTGTGATCCGCAAACGCCTTCGTGGACTTCGCCGAGGACGTAGGCCGCTTCCGAGGGGTGGAGGCACTTTAAGAGGGGGGCGGTGAACGAGGTCCGATACAGCCTCCCTTCATAGAGTACGTAGTGGGCGGACTTCATAACAAGTCGCCGAGCTTGATCTTCGTCTTCAGGGAGGATCCCTTCGGCGAGGTAGGCGACAAGCGGGTCCATCCAAGACGGCTCTGGATCAATCGCCATCACCGCTCCAGCCTCGCCGATGCTCGGGGCATCCAGGGTCTCCAGGTAGATCGCCCTCGACAAGTTGTGCGCGTCTGCGCCCACTAAGCGGGACAACCTGTCGGCCCTGGCATTTTCACTTCTTGGGACCTGCTGGATGTCGACACTGCCGAGGTCGGGAATGAGTGCTTGCACCTTCCGGACGTAATTCTGCATGGTCGGGTTCCGGGCCTCGAACTCCCCACGGACCTGCCCGACCACCAGCTGGGAGTCGGTGAAGACCTTCAGGCGCCGGATGCCGAGCTCCTTGGTGAGTTTGAGTCCCGTGACTAGGGCCTCGTACTCCGCCTCGTTGTTGGTCACTGGAAATCCGAACCTCAAGGCATACTCGGCTATCACTCCATCAGGACTGGTAAGGACCAGCCCGGCCCCTCCACCTTCGGGGTTCGACGACCCATCGATGTGAAGCGTCCAAATCGGGAGATCGAGGCTGGGTGTTTCCGGCGACCTAGGTTCCGCCTCCTGCACCGTGCACTCAGCGAGGAAATCCGCGAGCACCTGGGCCTTGATGGCGGGTCGGGGCTGGTAGCGGATGTCGAACTCACCAAGTTCTACTGCCCACTTCACCAGCCGTCCCGCATTCTCAGGATTGCTGAGGATTTGCCGCAGCGGTTGATCGGTCAAGAGGGTGACAGAATGGGCCTGGAAATAGGGGCGAAGCCTCCTGGTCGCGGTCAGCAGCGCGAAGACGATCTTTTCAGCCTTCGTATACCGCGTCTCGGCATCCCGTAGGACCCGGCTGATGTAGTACACAGGCTTCTGGAGCTTTGCCTCTTTCCGAACCAGTACCGCACTGACTGCGGTTGGGGAGACCGCCAGATAGAGGTAGAGCATCTCCCCTTCTTGCGGCTTGGACAGCAGGGGAGGAGACGCCAAGTATTCCTTGAGCTGGTCGAATGCTGCTTGACATTCGGCCGTCCAGAGGAAGTCTTTTGGGCGTTTCAACACCTTGAAGAAAGGTTGGCAGCGTTCGGCCGATTTTGCCACAAATCGTCCGAGCGCGGCGACCCTCCCAGCGAGCTCCTGAACCCCCTTCACTTTGGTCGGAGGGGACATATCTTGGATGGCCTTGATTTTGTCCGGGTTGGCTTCGATCCCCCGCTGGTTGACAATGAAACCGAGGAACCTCCCGGCCGAAGCGCCAAAGGCGCACTTCGCTGGGTTCAGCTTCATGCGAAACTTCCGCAAGGTGGCGAAAGTCTCCTCCAGATCCGCGATGTGCTGGTCTGCACGGCGGCTCTTCACCAGCATATCGTCCACGTACACCTCCATGTTCCGGCCGATTTGCTCTTTGAAGATTTTGTTGACGAGGCGCTGGTAAGTGGTGCCAGCATTCTTTAGACCGAAGGGCATTACCTTGTAACAGTACAGCCCCCGGTCTGTTATAAAGGCAGTTTTCTCCTCGTCCTGTGGAGCCATCATTATCTGGTTGTAGCCGGAGAAGGCGTCCATGAAAGACAACAGCTGATACCCGGAAGTCGCGTCGACCAGTTGGTCTATCCGCGGAAGCGGAATGCTATCCTTGGGACACGCCTTGTTCAGGTCGGTGTAGTCGACGCACATCCTCCACTTTCCGCTCGCCTTCCGGACAAGTACGACATTCGCCAGCCATTCGGGGTAGCTGACCTCCCTTATGAATCCTGCCTCCAAGAGCTTGTCTACCTCCTGGTCGACCACTCGGATCCGATCCGGGGCACAGTGTCTCTTCTTCTGTTTTACCGGTCGGTGGGTCGGGTCGACGTTGAGGGTGTGAGAAATGACCTCCGGGTCGATCCCAGGTACATCGGCCGCCGACCAGGCAAACACATCGACATTGGCTCGGAGGAATTCCACCAACCGGGCCCGAGCTCCCAGGTCGAGATTGGCGCCGACCCGGATCGTCCTGTCCGGGCGACCTTCCTCGAGGGGAACTTCGATCACACCCTCGGCCGGCTCCCCGTGCCGCAAGGCCACCTCGTCTCTGGCGTCGAGGGACTCGACGCTTAAGGCTTCTACGGGCTTCTTCCCTTTGAGAATTGCTAGGAAACCTTGCCTTGCGGTCGGTTGGTCACCTCAGACCTCTCCAATCCCGGCCGCCGTGGGGAACCGCATGAGCAAGTGGTACGTAGAGACCACCGCGCGAAGGGCGTTCAGTCCGGGTCGTCCGAGGATAGCGTTGTAGGCCGAGGGAACACGGACGACCAAGAACCCGAGCCGCACCGTGGCTTCTGCAGGTGCAATGCCCGCAGTCACAGGCAGCTCAACGACACCTTCGGCCGAGATAGCGTCACCAGTGAATCCTATGAGGGGGGTGGATGTTTTGTGCAACAATTGTCTGGACAAGCTCATCTTTTGGAAGGCCTCGTAAAACAAAATATCAGCTGAGCTTCCACTATCCACAAGAACACGCCTTACATCATAGTTTGCCATAGTGAGGGAGATCACCATGGCGTCATCGTGGGGGGTCTGAACCTCCTTTACATCTTCATCACAAAAAGTGATTACATTACCGACCCTCTGCCTCTTTGCGACGGCTGCCCCGGACGCTTCAGTCGAGCCCCCTGCGTTCCTCTCGGGCCGGGGGCAGCCCCCAGTGATAGTGTGGATCACGCCCGCGACGGGTCGATTCTGCTCCCGAGGCTCCTAAGGGGCCGGGTCGGCCGGACGCGGGTCTGCGGGGGGACGTCGGTCGTTCACATATCGACCGAGACGCCCTCGGCGGATGAGAGCCTCGATCTCGTCCCGAAGCTGGAAGCAGTCTTCGGTGTCGTGGCCGTGGTCCCGGTGGTACTCACAGTACGCCCGAGAGGGCCTCCTCCCAGGAATCTTCTTCATCTGTCTCGGGACCGGGAGGTCCTCCCGCCCCTTGATTTCCATGAGGATCTGGGCCCGGGGAGTCAGGAGAGGAGTGTACCGGTTGAAACGTCGGGGCGGAGAACGAGGGCGTAGGGCGCCGTGGTTCCTCGCCGGCGACAGGCTTCTGCGCCAACGTTGAGGCGTCGGGCTCCTCCTCTGGCGTGCCTCTTTTCGCCTTTTCTTCCCGAGCTTTGGAGGGATCTCGGCGACCTCCTTGCTCCGGTGGGCGGCCGCCTCCTCGGCGTCCGCATATTGGTTCGCCCGGGACAACAGCTCCGGAAAGCTCCGCGGCAGGCGTTTGTCCAGGGAGAAGGTGAGTCTGCCCTTTCGGAAGCCACGCTTCAGGGCTGAAAGAGCCACCTCCTGGCTCAGGTTCCGGACTTCCAGCGTAGCCTTGTTGAAGCGGGTAAGATAATCCCGCAAGCTTTCTCCCTCGTTTTGCCGGACATCAAAGAGGGAGTCGAAGACCAGTCGCCGCCGGCTACTGACGGCGAAATGGGTGATGAAGAGGCGAGTAAACTGGTCGAAGGACTGGATTGAGTTAGCCTCCAAGCCGGCGAACCATGCCCTTGCCGGGCCACGGAGGGTCGCCGGGAAGGCCTTGCAGAGGAGAGGATCTGATGCTCCGTGGAGGAGCATAAGGGTCCTGAAACTCTCGACGTGATCCCGCGGGTCCGCCGCCCCGTCATAGGGCTCGATCGCCGGCATTTTAAACTCCGGCGAATTCGGAGTCCGCAGGATCCTCGAGGCAAGCGCCGGCTGGGAGGAGATCTCCAAGTCGGCGAAGGGATCTTTGGAGTGGCCCTTCAGGACCTGGAGTTGTCGGTGGAGATCGTCCACCCGCCGGTCCAGGGAGCGCGACCGATGGGTGGGAGACAAGGAGCACCGAGAAGGGGACCGACTGGAGCGCGGGTTCCTTGAGGACTGGGGGGTCTGGGAACGCGCCCGGGCCCGCCTTTCGTACCCCGCGCAGCTCTGATGGGAAGGTCCCGGCAGAATGGACCGTGCTCGAGAATCTTCCTCGCGCCGGCGCTCCTCCCCATGGGAGAGGAAGGAGCGCGGGTTGAGGAGGACAGGTGAGCGCTCAGGGAGCAGCGGCTCCTGGGCCCGCTGCGGCGCCCGAGACATCACACCCTGCAGATTCTGCACTGCCTCCGCGAGGGTGCGAACCTGCTGGGCTAACTGGTCGAACTGAGCGGCTTCGACCATCTGAATGGGAGGTGGAGCGGTGGAGTGTTGCTGAGAATGTGTTGGAGACGCAGCGGCCTCCCGGCCGGAGGCGCGAGAGGCCCCGCGACCGGAGGCATTGGAAGCTCCACGACCACCTCGCCGTGCCATTACGATCGCTCTAAGATTCGGCCCTTCCTCTAGCGCCAACTGTTGCTGGTGGTCCAAACCGAGAACGATTGGCACAGCGGTGTGAACGGGATTCCGTCTGAGTTGCCTTGGTTGGTGTTGATTGCGCTCCACCTTCCACCGGAAAACCTGCAAGCAAGCCTCGCACCACCACTGGGGTAGTGGGGGCCCTCCGACGATCAAGTCAGAGGAGATTGGAGGAGAAGGAGAGATAATAGTAGCAAGTAGGAGAATGCTCTGGAAGTTCTTGCTTACCCCCCCTTCTTCCCCCAGCCGCATATATACCAGGCTGGGGGGTCTTTCAGGGGGGTTCGCCATCGTGGGGCACGATGGAGCTGCCACTGACACGGCCGTTACAGGGCGTCGTGGGGCAGCGCTGGGTACGGACATGACAGGGCGTAGTGGAGCTCCGCCTTGTACGGCCGTTACAGGGGATCGTGGAGCAGCGCCAGATACAACCGTTGCAGGGAGTAGTGGAGCAGGAGGCTGCGGCGTGCCTCTGGGGAATAGCCTGTCGTTGTCGAGAGATGTCCGACTCGGGGTCGGGCTGCGGAGACGAAGATGTCCGACTCGGGGTCGGATTGCTGGATCAAGGGGCTGCCGACTCGGGGTCGGGCTGCGGAGCCGAAGATGTCCGACTCGGGGTCGGATTGCTGGATCAAGGGGCAGCCAACTCGGGGTCGGGCTGCGGAGCCGAAGATGTCCGACTCGGGGTCGGATTGCTGGATCAAGGGGCAGCCGACTCGGGGTCGGGCTGCGGAGCCGAAGATGTCCGACTCGGGGTCGGATTGCTGGATCAAGGGGCTGCCGTAGTCTTCCTGGGCGCGCGTGCCGGTCACGTGGGGCATGGTGGCTAAGTTCCCCCGTAACAGAGATCCTTCTGGTAAAGGTAATCTTCTATTTGCATCTTCCAAAACCCGAAGTTCGTGCCATTGAACTTCTCAATTCGCAACTTCCCTTCATCCGCCATTGCAGAATAACCAATAGCTCTGATACCAATTGTTGTCGGCGCCCCGCACCGGAACCCACTCACACCAGCGCCGCCACCGACGTCGGACAAGCAAGAGAGATACAAACGGATAAGCACTCTCTCGCTCCCTCGACTCCAGACTCAAGGATCACCTCTTCGCTCCGCCTACGAAGGGCAAAAGATTACCCCGTGGTATCAGTAGGATAAAACACTTGAGCACCGCAACGGATTATCAAAGATCAAAGGAAGAAGAAGGAAGAAAATAGCAAAGCAAACACAAAAATGTAACGAGGTTCGGCTACAAATAGCCTACGTCCTCCACCGCTCCAAATCTCAATAAGGATGAACTGATTACAGAGATAGCACACACCCGAACGATCACAAGCGATCGATCTACAAGAGATTCACACAGAATTCCCTTTGCACAAGAAGTAGGATCCCAATCCTCTTCTTCTCTAGAACCCTAGCCTCACAAACAAGAGTCTCTCTCAAATATACGGCCAATAATCCTACCCTAGGGCTCTCATGAGTCCTATATATAGTCTCAAGACCTTCAGATGATCATAGCCGTCGAAACGCCACCAAAAATACCAAAAGAAAATCGTCCGTACGATTTTTCGCGAGCCCGAGTCGACTCGGCTGAAGTCCGAGTCGACTCTGGCACGTCTGAACAACTTCCAGTTTAACTGGCACGATCTCGAGTCGACTCCACTGTATCTCGAGTCGACTCGACGATGCTCCGAGTCGACTCGACTGTAGTTCGAGTCGACTCTGACAGTCCAGACAGAAACATGGTTTTTGCGGCTTTCTCCTCTCGGGTCGACTCGACAGACCTCGAGTCGACTCGACTGTTCCCGAGTCGACTCGACTGAAGCTCGAGTCGACTCCGACAGTCCGCCAGACAGAAAACTATGCAGAATTGATTTTCCTTCAATTCTCTTCATCACCAAAGGTCTCCACATACCCCAACAATTAATATGTAATTAAAAAGAAATATGCAATGATCAAAACTTTCATAAGTCTAAACTTAATTGAGAATTAAGTATTATGAAATAGAATTGTAACTCAATTAATTGACATTGCATAATTTTTTGGGCATATGGGTTAGCTTGAATCAAGTTCCTATGATTGGGTTAGACCTAAGGTTAGAATCATACATGGACAAATAGAATTAATTGATCAAATCTAATTAAGTAGTAACTAGATTAGGTCAAGAAAATTCTAGATCAATTTACAATAGTTGTAGATGGATCAAGTCCATGTCTTTGATTAGACCAAGATGGAACTTGATTTAGGCTCAGAGGTGTAGCCCGAGTCATTTGAGTAATCAAATCGAAATTGATTAACCAGTCGGTGTCTAAGGTAAGTTTGGCAGTTTTGACCGGTGGTTTTTAATTGGGAGCTACTCGTACTGATTCGTCTTTGTCGAGTTAATGGCATATCCCTTCCACCGATCTCACTTACCTGGCCGACATGGTCAATCACATTTTGATTGGATCACTTAATGATTCGAGTTAGCCCATGCCTATAAGGAAAATCAGTTTGACTGATTTAGGTGCCTCCTTAACCGGTTTGAGTCTAATCTGATTTGGTGAAGTCAGTGGAAGAAATTAGACTAACCGGATCTTCTTATCTATCCTAATTAAGAAATTCTCTAAAATTATTAGGTCCTTAAAATGAAATGGTTATGGGGATAACTAGGTCATAGCCTCCCATTAAGTTGGATGATAATGGGTCCAATATTTTGATAATTATTGGAGGCGCGACACGCCTGGTACTTATCAAGCATTGGAATTGTCATTCAATATATGATGAGTTAAGTGTACCTTCAATAGGCGGTCAGGTGAGCCGAGCCACACTCGGGCTTGGTCGTCTATTAGTTGATTAGACTTAACCCTATCATTTAATGGTTGGACCTGACTAGGGTATTCGGTGGAGGCGCCACACGCCTGCCGAAGAACCTAGGGCAAAATTATCACTAGAAGTTGCTGGGTGAAGCAACTGGTTTAGAACCTACTAATAGGTGCATATGGGTTAGCCGAGCCACACTCGGGCCTATATGCATCTATTGGGTTCTAGTGCCTACTAAAGAATTAGGAGTAATTTTTCGAATTGGAGGTAGAGGCTACCAATTTGTATAAAATAGTGGGAGTACCTTTAGACTAAAGTCCAAGTCTAATGTGTTTAGTCAATTCATATACTAATAGCCAAATTTTCTTTTATACAGAAATGGCCACTAATTTGTCACTTTGCTCATTATTGGATAATGACAAGTTGACAGGTCCCAACTTTAATAATTGGTATAGAAAACTGAAAATTGTGCTAGAGTATGAATGGATCCTTTATGTGATAACAGATCTGGCACCTGAGCAGCCCGCTGCTAATGCACGGGGTACAGTCAAAGACACTTATCAGAAGTGGCTCAGTGATCATATCACTGTCCGTTGCATTATGCTCGCTGCAATGAATGATGAGTTTAGTAGGCATTTTGAGAATGCGCAGCCGGAAGACATCATTTAAGTGTTGAATGAATCTTTCGGTATTCCTGATGATGTTGAAAGGCACAAGACTAGTTGTGCTATTTTCAGCACACGTATGAAGGATGGAGCTTCGGTGACTGATCATGTATTGTACATGATTGAGTTAATCGAGCGCCTAGGCACTTTCGAATCTCCCCTACATGATCAATTGGGGAAGGATGCTATACCGAATTCTCTTCCTGGTTCGTACTGCCCATTTCTCACCAACTTTCGTATGACGAAACTGGTAGTAAATTATCACCAATTGTTGGGTATACTACAAACTTTTGAGAAGGATCACCAACTCCTAAAAGGGTCGGTGAATTTAGTGGTAGGTTCGTCCAGAGGTCGTGGTACCTTTAAGAAAGGAAAGAAGAAAAATAAGAATCAAAAGAAAAAGGTGCAACGTGCTAAGCCAAGTCAGACAAAAAAGATTAAGGCTGACCACAATCTGGCAAAATGCTTCTATTGTAAGAAGCAGGGGCATTGGAAGAGGAATTGTCCTCAGTACCTTACCTCACTTGACCCGAACAGGCTAAGCAAGAAAAAAGGGCAATCAGTTGCTGATCAAGGTATTTATATGATAACACCTTGTAATTTTCTATAAGTGATAATTCAACCTGGGTATTAGATACTGGAAGTCCGTTTAATATATGCAATTCGTTGCAAGGACTTCAGGTCAATGAGAGATTTGAAAACAGCGAGAGATTCCTGAATATTGGAGATGGAAGATCTGTTCCAGTTCTAGCTTTAGAAAATCTCAAACTTGTTTTCAATTCTCATGTAGTTGTCTTGAGTGATTGTCACTATTGTCCTACATTCTTATTGAATGTAATTTCCGTAGGCCTTTTGGCCATGAATGGTTATGAAATTTCAATAAAGAAATGTTCTTGTGATATCATTATGAATGGTGTTACTGTAATGAATGGACAATTGAGCAATGGCATCTACTTGTTATCACAATCTGTTAATGTAATGTACACGTCAAGTAAGCGTCCTAGAATAGATAATCTCACGGATGTCTACCTTTGGCATCATAGGCTAGGTCATATTAACAAGAATAGGATGAACAGGTTAAGTAAAGAGGGAATCCTCAATGTTAATAATTGTAAATTATTGACAACCTGTGAGTCATGTCTTCTTGGTAAGATGACCAAATCACCTTTTACCAAAAAAGGTGAACGAGCAAGTGATTTATTGACTCTTGTACATTCTGATGTATGTAGGCCAATGAGCACAAATGCTAGAGGTGGGTATTCATATTTCATTACGTTTACAGACGACCTTTCTAGGTATGGTTATGTCTATTTAATGAGACATAAAACTGAATCATTTGAAATGTTCAAATGATATCATAATGAAGTAAAAAACAAACTGGAAAGAGTATTAAAACTCTTCGATCAGATCGAGGAGGCGAATACCTTTCCAATGAGTTTTTGACATATTTAGGAGAGAATGAGATTCTCTCCCAATGGACTCCTCTTGGTACACCACAGTATAACGGTGTATCAGAAAGAAGAAATCGAACTCTGTTAGACATAGTTCGATCCATGATGGGGTTTGCTGATCTGCTCATATCCTTTTGAGGATATGCTCTTGAGTCAGCCTGCTACATTCTAAATAAGGTTCCAAGTAAGTCTGTAAATAAAACACCACATGAGATGTGGACTGCACGTAAGCCGATGCTCTCTCACCTTAGGATTTGGGGGTGTCCAGCGTACGTCAAACGTTTGAAGACAGACAAACTTGAACCCAAGTCTGACAAATGTTTCTTTGTTGGTTATCCTAAAGAAACTAAAGGATATTACTTCTACTTTGCTAAAGAACAAAAGTTGTTCGTAAGCAATAGAGCTGTTTTCTTAGAGAAAGAATTCCTTAGTGAAGAAACTAAAAGCTCTAATGTTGAGCTTAAGGAAGTTCAACAAGTAGAAGATTCGACACCATCTACTGAACCAATTGAGTCGGATTTGATTAGATGAGATCCAGAACCCATCTTAGATGCACCATTAAGGCGATCAGGTAGAGTACCACGTCAGCCGGACAGATACTACGGTTTCTTGGTCTGGGACGGGGATCCTGTCGAACTTGATGAAAATGATGAGGATCCGATCACCTATATGGATGCTATGCAGAGGCATGACTCTGATGCATGGCTTGGAGCCATGCAATCCGAAATGGAATCCATGAAGGTCAATGATGTATGGACATTAGTTGACCCACCCGAAGGGATTAAACCCATAGGGTGTAAGTGGATTTTTAAAAGGAAACGGGGCGCAGATGGAAAAGTAGAGACCTATAAAGCCCGTCTGGTTGCCAAGGGATATCGTCAACATTATGGTATTGACTATGACGAGACGTTTTCTCCTGTGGCAATGCTTAAATCCATTCGGATTATGCTTGCGATAGCAGCACATTTAGACTATGAAATCTGGCAAATGGATGTAAAGACCGCATTTCTAAATGGAGATTTAGAAGAGGAGGTATATATGATACAACCTGAAGGTTTTACATCTACAGATGAGTCTAAGGTGTGCAAGCTACAAAGGTCCATTTATGGATTAAATCAAGCTTCACGGAGTTGGAACATACGATTTGATAAGGTGATCAAATCATATGGCTTCATTAAGAATGAAGAGGAACCTTGCATTTATAAATGGGCAAATGGTTCAGTTATCATATTTCTTGTTTTGTATGTGGATGACATTCTTTTAATCAGGAATGACATTCCTGCATTACAAGGAATAAAGGTTTGGCTATTATCTCAATTTGCCATGAAGGATTTGGGAGAAGCATCTTACATCCTAGGGATGAAGAGGGTAGTTCTATATACACCCCCCTATTGCTAAGGACACCCCCCAAAAACCAAAAAAAAAAATACCCAAACTAACCTTTAGTGTAATTACCATATTGCCCTTGAGATTTTCTCATACACCCCCCCTTCCTCCTCCTCCGTTTCGTTTTGAAAAGAAAAAAAAACCCCCCCCTCAAACCCCCCTTAAACCCCTCGATCCATTTACATCGTTTAGGCGATCTTTGAAGGAGATTTAAGCCCCATTCGAAGCATGGACAAGCAACTAGTGATTTGGGACGAAGAATCGGCCGCAAAGGTACGTGTTCCACCTTGTTTCAAAATTTTTTTTTTTTCACGGTTCGTGCTCCGTTCGGCACTGGATCGCCGAACAAAAGGCTTCTGTTCGGCTGAACAGTGCCGAACAGAAGCCTTCTGTTCGGCAACCCTCAACCGAACAGAAGCCTTCTGTTCGGCTGCACGGTGCCGAACAGAAGCCTTCTGCTCGGCTGCACAGTGTCAAACAGAAGGGTTCTGTCCGGCTCTGTGCAGCCGAATAGAAGCCTTCTGTTCGGCACTGTGCAGCCGAACAGAAGGCTTCTGGTGCCAAATCGCGTGCCGTGCTGAATTTTGTGCCGAACAGATCCTCTGATTCATTAATTCTTGGTGATAAATTATTTTATATGTAGGGCTATGCTACAACCGAATCGAGTATAATTGGATCAGAATTTGTACTGGATTACACAAGCGAATTTACAACTTACGAGGTATTATAATGTATTGTGCAATTTTGTATTAGTTTAGCGAGCTATTTTTACAACTGTGTACTTACATAAATTGTTTAATGTATAGATCTTCAAGAGTAGAGAGGACTTGTGTAATTGGTGTCGTGAAGCTGGGAGGCGAAATGGTTTTGTTGTTGTAATCAAATCATCTGATGCAGGTACCATTTCTAAGAAACCCAGAATTACGTTAGGTTGTGAGAGGGGTGGGACGTACCGAACCAAAAAAGAAAAGCGAATAAAGACTGCCTGTGGGACAAAGAAGTGTGGATGCCCTTTTGCATTAAGAGGAAAGAAATTGGATACTGCGGATGATTGGATATTACTGGTCGTATGTGGAGTGCACAATCATCCCGCTGCAGAGAATCTGGAGGGGCACTCATATGCAGGGAGATTATCTGAGCAGGAGACGGAATTGTTAGTGGATATGTCGAAGAGTTTGGTTCGTCCAAAGGACATATTATCTACATTGAAGGAAAGAGATGCCCTCAATGTTACGACTATCAAGACTATCTACAATGTACGTCAACGGTTTAAGGTTGCAGAGAAAGCCGGGAGGTCTGAAATGCAACATCTATTAGGTAAATTATCAGAGGCTAAATATATTGAGTGGCATAGGAATTGTACTAATACGGATGTTGTGCATGACTTATTTTGGGCACACCCTGGCAGCATTGATTTGTTCCGTGCATTTTCCCGTGTGTTGATAATGGATTGCACGTACAAGACGAATAGGTATCGTCTTCCGCTCTTAGAGATTGTGGGGGTGACATCTACTGACATGACATTTTCAGTTGCTTTTGTATACTTAAATTCTGAGGAGGAAGAAAGCTATACTTGGGCATTAGAGAGATTGCGCAGTGTCATAGCTGATGATGTTTTGCCTGAGTTGATTGTTACAGATAGAGACTTGGCTTTGATGAATGCAATTCATAGAGTATTTCCTACTGCTAGACATTTATTATGTAGATGGCATATTAGTAGGAATGTTTTGGCCAAGTGCAAAAAATTTTTCGAATTGAAGGAGAAATGGGATAAATTTATTATGAGTTGGAATGTACTAGTGCTGTCCTCCACGGAAGATGAGTATAATGATCGCTGGAGTGCACTGCAGAGAGAGTTCGGTACCTATCCAGATGCACTACAGTATGTGTCAGATACTTGGCTGAGCAAATACAAGGAAAGATTTGTTGCGGCGTGGACGGATACATGCAGGCACTACGGAAATGTGACGACAAATAGGTATCACAAATAAAGACTCATTTAATTTTAATTTGCCTCAATTGTTATATCTAACTTTCATTTGTTTACTAGGGTCGAGAGTGCACATGCAAACCCCCCACGGGACTCCATCTCCTCAGGGGGAGGTGGAGGCAAGACAGTAGAGTTAGATTGATTGTTTATATATGTACAATTTTTGAAAGTTGTAAATTTTTTTGGCCTCTTAGAGTCATGTACTGTGAAACTCCATCATCAATATAAATCAAAAAATATCTGTCTTCGCATTGTTAGATTGATTGTTATGTGCACTGTTATATTTGTGTAAAATAGAACGGGCCAGGCTTTACAAAGATTACACGTAAATGTACCAAAAATATATATTTTTCATTAATATCAAAGGCTTTACAAAGATTACAAAGGCTCCATCATCAATCCCTATGACGCCATCGTCGACGCGTGTACTGCTGTACGTCCGAATGAGAGGGTCCTGGATCCGAATGAGAGGGTGCTGTACTCGGGCCAGGCTCATCACCCAGAAGTACCTGATGCATCTGAGAAATAGCATCATATAGGTGCCCGGCACCTAGTGATGTAGCCTCTGAGGGACCCATCCGTACAATGTCGGTACTGATACCGAGTGCAGCTGCATTACGCCGCCGGTGCATGTCAGCATCATCATGACCTCCCCTAGCTCCAGAATGAGTACTCGAGCGCAGATGAGGAGGCTGAACTGCAACGTGCGTGATACGGAGATACCACTCCATGTATCCCGGTACGCTGTCTGATGGCCGGGTAACTGGGTGGCTCCTGCTCGCCTGGCTCAGCACGTGGTCCTCCCACCGCTCCCAAAGCTGATCCATATAGGAGTAATGTATCCGGTACGAGCCTGCTGTGGAACCTCTGTTGGCTCGCGTAGGGGCTAGTGGCGCTCGAGGGATGGTCTGAATACGACCAAACTGTCTAAGAACCCTTTCTGGATGATAGGGTTCTACGATATCAAGGCACTTGATGGAGCCACTAAAAAATGCGACGGGTATATATGGGCGATCTCCCCGAAGCCGATGATGGGGATCCCAAATAACCTGCAAAACAAAAGGTCCATTTCAGTTTTATACTATATCGCATATTAAAAGTACTGACAAACACAAGCAAATGGTAATATGATACGTACCTCATCGATGCTCACAAGGTCCAATGACTCACGTAGAACCACTAAATGGTCCATCGTGGTACGGGATGGAGTACCGGGCATCCAGCGGTGCACGCGGGGACTGGCATCAGTATACTCGAGCGACGGGTGAGGACTGAGTGCTGGAAAATGCTCATAAATCCATGCCTGCAGAAGCGTCATATAACCACTGATCTGTCTCACTGATGACCTCGACGCAATCCCCAACTGCCGATACAAATATGCTAAGGCAGCTGTACCCCAGGCATATGTGCTCACCCTATCCAGATCCCGCAGTAAACACAGATATGCTATAGGCACCCTGGTCCCACTCTTATCAGCAAAGAGTGTGCAGCCTAACAAAAATAACAAATAGGCTCGTGCTGCACACTCTATCCTCTGCTGCCTGTCTCTATCAGATACAGAGTGAAACTGAGTCCTCAGCCACTCCATCCTCACAGACTGACCGCGCGATGACAGTACCTCCTGACGCGCGTCTCCAGCTGACACCCCCAACAACTCCACAAGTAGCTCCTCAGCATCCCGATCACTCATCCTCTCAGGAGAAACTGATACTGAGGAACCTGCGACAGGAATCCCTAAAATGGCGGATACATCATCCAATGTGATAGTGATCTCGCCAAATGGTATATGGAAGGTGTTCGTCTCGGGCTGCCATCTCTCTACGAAGCCCGAAATCAGAATCTTATCGATGAATCGATAAGAGCACTGTACTAACTCTACGAGGCCCGACTGCCTCAATAGTGCTCTGAACCTGGTATTTGGTTGGTTTGAAGACCACCACTTCCATTCACCAACCTTGGCAGTATGGTTCATGCACTTTAGTGGAGCTCGTTCCTGTAATATAAATGTATAATTACTACTACTTTATAAAACATCAATAAACAAAATATAATGCTATAACAAATAAACAATACCTGTTGCCTCCAGATGGAAGCTGCTATATGCGTCCTGAAACTGATCAGGACGGACTCATCCTCTGGACCTCCTGGACATGGTCCAACGGACTCATCGTCTTCGCCCCTAGCGGGCATATCATCATGCTCTGACTCAGGAGAGTCCGATGGCATATGAGCAGGCTCGGGAGAAGCAATCCTAGCACGACGTCTCCTAGCTGACGCCGTAGGTCTAACTCTGGCGGGACGGGGATCCATGTCTGAAAATATAGAAATTCAATGTTAGGCTATATCAAAGAAAATAATTCAATTGCATACATAAATATTCGGCACAAAATTCAGCACGGCACGCGATTTGGCACCAGAAGCCTTCTGTTCGGCTGCACAGTGCCGAACAGAAGGCTTCTGTTCGGCTGCACAGAGCCGAACAGAAGGCTTCTGTTCGGCTGCACGGTGCCGGACAGAACCCTTCTGTTCGGCACCGTGCAGCCGAACAGAAGCCTTCTGTTCGGTTGAGGGTTGCCGAACAGAGGGCTTCTGTTCGGCACTGTTCAGCCGAACAGAAGGGTTCTGTTCGGCGATCCAGTGCCGAACGGAGCACTGGAGGCGGGGGGGGAGCTACCTCGAGGTGGTCGTGGAGGCGCCGGCGAGGTGCTCGTTGCTCGGGAGATGGCCGGGGAGGTGGTTCCGGGAGAAGCCGGAGAGGTGGTTCCGGGAGAAGCCGGCGAGGTGGTCGGAGATCGGGAGAATGCCGGCGACGAGAGGGAGAAGGGGGAACGGGGGGGTTTTGGGCGTTGGCGAGGTGCACTGCACCGACCGGCGACGAGAGGGAGAAGGGGGAGACGAAGGGGGTTTGGCCGCCGGCGAGGTGCTTGAGGCTGGTTTTTTGGGCGGAAGGGTTACGGGTGTTTTGGAGGGGAAGAGCGTGGTGGGGGGGGGGGGGGGGTTTGGGGGGTGTAGAGAGCAATTTAGGTGAGGGGGTGGGGAGGGTGGGGGGTAATTTAGGTATTTTTAATTTTTTAGGGGTGTCCTTAGCAAATGGGGGGGTGTAGAGAGTATTTAATTTTTTTTTAATTTTTGGGGGGTGTCCTGAGCAATAGGGGGGGTGTATATAGAACCACCCGGATGAAGATCTATAGAGATAGATCTAAAAGATTGCTTGGATTATCCCAATCCACATACATTGATACTATACTGAAGAGGTTCAGTATGATTAATTCCAAAAAAGGCTATCTTCCGATGGGCCATGGAATTAATCACTCTAAAAGAGATTATCCGACAACCCCTCAGGAAAGAGAGAGTATGGATAGAATTCCATATGCTTCGACAGTGGGATCTATAATGTATGCCATGATATGTACTAGACCAGACGTGGCATACTCACTAGGAGTAGTGAGCAGATACCAGTCTGATCCGGTAGCAACCACTGGAAGGTTGTAAAAACCATCCTTAAGTATTTGAGAAATACTAAAAATCAGTGGCTTATCTACGGTGATTCTGACTTAAAACTTGAGGGATATACCGATTCAAGTTTTCAGTCAGATCAAGATGATAGCAAGAGCGTGTCGGGATATATCTTCACTATTAAGGGTGGTGCTATCTGCTGGAAGAGTTCCAAGCAGCACACAGTAGTGGATTCTACAGAAAATTGAAACAAAAGAAAATATGGCTGACCCATTTACCAAAGTCCTCGGCATCAAAGAGTTCAATGAATACAAGTTGAAGATGGGTATTAGATACTGTGCCGATTGGCTTTAGGCTAAGTGGGAGTTGTTGGGAATTGGATCCTAAATGTCAATCGTCAGCATATTAATGATTGAATTTTGTAAATAAATTGATAAATTAATAAAGTATTATTTGGCATTATTCATTATTTCATCTTCAAATGAACTCTTATATGATGAAGTTCTTAGGACTTATGTTATGATAAAAGAGGATTTATCTTTGAGTCCTTAAACTTGTTCGGGACCAAATGATATGTTGTTACTAGGACGACAACATTATCGAGATTAGGTCGTTGTGTGACATATACGTTGGTTGTCCTCTTAACTAAGAGTGTGGAGACACTGGTATGCCATACAGATGAAGTGTAGGAGTACATTTCACTGAACGTGACCAATTCCGGAACGCTCTACTGTCAAGAGATGTTCCGAGTGGATATGGGTATAAGTTTGGTCCTCTGACCTGAGATCGCAACCTGTGACTAGCAAGCAACTTACTGTACTTTGGTACCGGACTACTTGAATTTCTAATTCAGTGACGGAAGGTCACTGGGTGCAGTCAAGTACTTGCGTAGTCAGTTGTGAGTCGAGATGGAATTGACCTCTCCTGCAAACAGGAGATAATGTCTTGTGATTAATTTAGCAAAACCATGGCCAGGGTAATTCCAGTGAGGAGTCACGGGATATCTAAAGTTAATCACATAATGGATGTACTAATTATAGGGTTGACAGTGAGCTCTAAGTCATCCTGGCATTAGGAGTCAAAGGGATTGAATTATATAGTAACCATAGTCCAGGGTTTCAGAATATTTGCTTTGCATATATTGGCCTATCCGGACATCGGGTACCATTGCTAGATGGTCACATCGATTAGTATAGAAAGACGTTCTTATACTACCGGCTTAGGTTCGAACCTATGAGGTCACACGCATAGAAGTTTCTAGGTTGATCAAATGGCTGATTGATGATTAAGAATCATTCAGAGGTAATTTGGTTAATTCGATTGACAAATTATCCAAAGCAAAAATTGTATTAAAATAATTATTGAATTATTGGAGGATTAATTAGCAATTAGATTGCTAGTGAACTCAATTTGATTGAGTAATTAAGCTTAGGTTGAGCCAAATTGAATAGGATTCAATTTGGACTGCATCAGGGTTTGACCCAATTGGATTGGGTTCAACCCAAGTAGATTGAGCTTGACCCAATTGATGAGACTTGACCCAATTGGATTGGGCTTGATCCAAATCAATTAGAAGACCTTATTTGATGAGGATTATGAGTCCAAATAATCAGAATTGGATAAGGAGAAGAATCTCTAAATTTTAGGAACCCATCCTTATCTTCTTGGAGAAGAATGACACCTTAATTTATTCCTAATATTTTCTATGCCTATCCTCTTTATTTTTGGCCAAAATTGGCATGATAAGAGAGGAGGCGTGGGGCTATAATTCCTATAAAAATGGCACCTTAAATCTTTCTTGAAAGATTTAGATGAATTTCCTAATTTGTAGGGATTGCATGGTGCATGAAATGCGGTGATCTGCGGCTGAACTTTGAACGCATGAATTCAGGGATCCAAAATGCACAAAATTTGGATATGTTTATCTCCTCTTAGCTGCCAAACCACCAGAATTTTTTGGAAATTTTATCAGCCAAATTAGTTGGCTAAATTAGGTGTGAGGCGTGGGGTGGTCTTTTGGCTATAAAAGACCCCCATGCCTTGGGTTCAAGATATACCATATTTAGAGGTTTCAAAAATTTCTGAAAAAATTCTCTGAGGGCCTCCATCCCTTCTTCTCCTTCTTCCTCATGTCCATCCTCCATATTCTTGAAGAACAATCAAAGGTTGAGTGTTTAGAAGGAGAAAGCTTCAGCCATTGCTGCGTTCCTGCGCGAGCTAGCACTCCCGCGGAAGACGATCTACCTAGGGTTTTGCTTGTACTTCTCATAGAGGCCATTCGTGTGCGTGGCTGCGAAGTCAAGGATCAGATCCATAAGTTTCTTCCATCATAAAAGGTATTAATCCCACATCAATATTTTATTTTGGAGTCAGGATCTAGGTCTGATTCCCCGAGGTTTTACCCTCCTTTGGGGCTCCTCACGGAGTTATCTCCAGAATCCATTCGATGGATATTCAGAGATTAATCAGAATAGAGTTCTTAAGTTTCAGATCTGATAGTTAATCATGCATGAAAGTTTTAGCATAATTGTTTAAACGATTTCGGCATAATCCTATGTGTTCTTAAGGTGCTGATTTCTAGCTTTGATCTTGTAAGCATGCATGAATTAAATTGTTTGATTCGATTTTTCCGCTGCGTTTTAAAACTTAAAAAGAACTACGTATGGCTTGATCCCCCTTATGAAGGGGTACGTAGGCAACCCGATCAGGTTCAGCCATGGTTTTAAAAAAAAAAAATTCAGCATGCTTAACACCGAAGAACCTAGGATTCCCTTTCAGCAGGAAGGAGTGTGGACTCGTGAGACCTTTGTTGATTATGTGGCCCAATCAGGGGGGATCAGGATCTCTTCCATGCGGGCGGATCGCGGATGTGGCTGGAACTTGGAAGTAGACGCGGAAGGCCCCAACGCATGAGAGTTGGACGCGAACGCTGGGAAGCTTCACGGGATGCTGGGACTCGGGAGATTCGCAAACGGATGCACAGGCTGCTTGGAATTGGCTGCAGTGAACCTGAAAGGCTGAACTTAACCTCCTTCTAGTATGCAACTGGGGTTGACCCATACGGTTGGCTGGTCACATGTGGTGATGCATCTTTGATGACCCAAAGATTGATTCATAGATTGATTTTGATGATCACAAAACCTTGATGTATAGATACTAATGTTTATGTTGCAAGGAGAAAGATATTTATTTTGCAAGGAACATAGCAAGTTGGAAGAACACAAGAAGGCCTCCAAAGCTCTCAAGATTGGAAGAAAGCTACAATTTATTGGCCCAAGTTTAAAGTTCAAAGGATTCAAATTGGAGGAGTAAAATCAAAGAAAAAATTCAAAAGAACAGTCTTCGAGTCGACTCCTGAGGAATTCGAGTCGACTCCAATGTTTACCGAGTCGACTCCGGAGAAGTTTGAGTCGACTCCTAGGAGTCACAGGCAGAAAAGTCAGAGAGCAGTTTTCGGGTCTGAGATTCGAGTCGACTCCAGTGGAACGCGAGTCGACTCCGATGGTTGGTAGGTCGACTCCAAAGAAAGCAAGAGTCGACTCTCAGCGGAACACAAGGAAAAAGTCAGAGAGCATTTTTGGGACTCTGAGATTCGAGTCGACTCCCGCATTGCACGAGTCGACTCCGAGACTCCGCGACCATCAACAGACAGAAAACCAAGTTACTGCCTCTGAGATTCGAGTCGACCCCCAGACAGCTCGAGTCGACTCCAAGACAGCTTCACATCAAAAAGGCAAAAGACCAAGTTTCGCAAACTGAGAGCCGAGTCGACTCCAAGGAAGTTCGAGTCGACTCCAAGACTGGACAAGCCAAAAGACAGAGGATCGGGAGTTCGGGCTCTGAGATTCGAGTCGACTCCCAGGACAGTCGAGTCGACTCGAGAGGACAAAATTCAAAATTGGATCCACGGACTTCAGTGGATGAGCCGACTCCGAAATTGCCAAGTCAGCTCCAGAAGTTGGCGAGTCGACTCCGGGTTAAGACGAGTCGACTCCCAGTCGAGGATGCACCATAATTCAAATTTGGAACAGTGGCCGAGTCGTCTCCAGTAAAGCACGAGTCGACTCCTGCAACAGGCGAGTCGACTCCTGATCGCGCGAGTCGACTCCGATCCCAACGGTAACATTGTCAGGAAGTGCAGACTGTGTCCAACGGCTCTTTTTCTTATCTCTAACGGCTATATTCCTGTTTCCACGACATCTAAAGTTATAAAAACAAGAAGAGAGCTTGGGGAGAACTTATGGAAGTGGGAGAGATCATCTAGGAAAGAGATCTCAAAGAGATTACAAAGGAAATCTCCCATAAGCACAAAAGGGCCATCCAAAGCGAAATAGAGAGAAGAAGAGCATCCAAGAGAATCCCAAAGCTTCCTCTCCATCCGTGTGCTGCCTCAGTGATCCTCTACCTCGTGCCAAATCAGAAGAGGGTCAAGTAAAGAAGAAGCCGAGCTCCTCCATCTTCAAAACTCGTTTGAGGGCTTCTCTTTACTCTATTTGTTTATATTGTTATATTTGCTTGCTTAAGAAGCTTTGTTTTGTTTTATACTTTGTTTTAATATCTTGTAACTTGATTCAATCAAGGGATTGAATCAAGGGGTTAAGGTTTGTTGGTGAGCCAAAGGGAAAACCAACTGTGTAAGGTTTGTTGGTGAGCCAAAGGGAAAACCAACTGTGTAAGGTCTGTTGGTGAGCCAAAGGAAAAACCAACTGTGTAAGGTTTGTTGGTGAGCCAAAGGAAAAACCAACTGTGTTAGGTTTGTTGGTGAGCCGAGGGTAAAACCAACGAGTAGGGTTCGATTGTGATCTCGGAAAAACAATCGGAGTGGTTCTAGTCGGTGAGCCTGGGAAAACCGACCGAGTTCGTTGTGCGCTCGTAAAACAACAAGTTGGGTTGTGAGCTTGTAAAACAACCGGCTGTAATCGGTAGGATTATAGTGAAATTCCCAAGAGGTCTTGGGGAGTGGATGTAGGTGCTGGGGTGCACCGAACCACTATATGTCCTTTGTGTTTGTAATGCCTCTAGTTATTGTCTAACTAACCCACTTACTTACTTAGATAAATTGCTTGCTTAATTCTTATCCGCATATCCTTTAGTTGCAAGCATATTTAATCAAGTCGAAGTCTATACATCAAACCCTTGCTAAGTTTAACTTTCACTGTGCATCTATACAACTTAGCATAGTTAATCAAAAAGTTTTAGAAGTAGCATAAAAGTTTTGAAAGACCCAATTCACCCCCCCTCTTGGGTTGTATCTACTGGGCAACAAGTGGTATCAGAGCAGGTGCTCAAATATTATTTGTAGTCTTAACCGACTAGAGCCAAAGATCATGACAACTCAAATAGATAGTTTTCTAGGAGAAGGACAATCAATTGATACACCTCCACTATTTAATGGCTTAAACTATACACATTGGAAAATACGCAAGCGCATTTTTATTCAATCACAAAACTATTATTTATGGAAATTCATAATAAATGACCTTCACACACTCTCTCAAACTTTTAATGAAAAGGACTTAGCACAATTGAATGCTAATGCTATGAACATATTATATTGTGCTATTCAAGAAACAAAGTTTAATGAAATTTCTGCATGCTTATCTGCTAAGGAGATCTGGGATACTTTAGAAAATATTTATGATAGATCTCAGATTAGCTCACATGTGCTTCAATTACCTACTAACAATGAGACTGCAGAAAAAGGTGTTGAATCTCCCACCTCAGTCGAGTCGACTCCAAGTATTCCAGAGTCGACCCTCAAGTTAACCGAGTCGATTCCAATAAGGTCCGAGTCGACTCCGAGGCAAATCAGCTTCCTAAAGACAAAGAAGAAGAGGAAGCAAGAAGAAAGGAAGAAAGAGGTAAAGCGCAAGAAAGCCTTGACCAAGAGAAAGTCAGACAAGAAATTGAAAGTTAGGAGCAACAATGAACTACAAGAGGTAACTAACTTATGTCTTATGGTACAAGAAGATAAAGTAGAATCTGAATCTAATCTTACACCAAATGACTTTCATGAAGAATATTCTTATGATGAACTTTTAAATGCTTTTCATGATTTGTATGGTGAATGTGGAAAATTAGCTAGAAAAAATAAAAATCTTAAAAAGCTAAATTTGGAAATTTCAAAAGAAAGAAATTCTATTACTGAAATACAAGACAAAATAAATTCTGAAAATAAAAGTTTAAGGTCATTTTCAGAAGAATTGATTCAGAAAAATCATAGTTTAATTAAAGAAAATCAAAACTTAAGTAAAGAAATTAATCAATTAAAATCTTTTATTAACAAATTCACCGTAAGTTCAGAACGATTAAAAATGATGTTTGAAAGCCAATATGTTGCTTATGATAAATCAAAACTTGGCTTAACTCCTTTACTTAACAATAAATCTCTAGAGAAAAAGGTTATCAACTCACCAAGCAAATCATTAAATAAGATAACGTATTACAAAAAGGAAAAGAATGGGCATAACAACTTTACCTATCGTTCTAACATAATTAAATCAAATGGTAAAGTTATTACTATCAAACAGATTTGGATTCCAAAAGGAACCATATGGCCTAACTCTCAAGGACCCAAGCAAGCTTGGGTACCCAAAATGAAAATATGAGGATGTAGACTTAGATGTGCCAAGATACCCATGAAATACAAATGGGTGTTCTAGACACATTGAAACTTAAAATATACTTATGAAAAGTAATTTTAAATAATAATTATAATGAAATCAGTAATCCTTGCATCTCATCATTATTTTTGCTTTAGTGTTTGATTAAAACATAACTTGCACGTATTAATCATTTTTGTGATATAAGTGATATTTTTTTTGGTATATTCAAATCACTTCATTTTATAGTATACTTTATTCACTATTGGATAAGTTGCAAAATGATTAATTTATTAAGAATAATTCTATGAATTCTCTATATGCTTGATTGAGAGTTTTTATCCATGGCATTATTGTTTATTGATCATAGATATGATAATGTGTACTTGGTATGTTTTTGAATATATGCACTATGAATACCAAGATTAAAGAAACCATCTTTAGCATACAAAATCAACTCATGCTAGTATGCACTTAATCTCAAAAGACCTTGCCATAGGCTTACTTAGATTATCCTCTTAAAGGTCAAAGCTTCGCTATGCATGCTAACTAAGGAAACAAACAAAAATAATTTCTAAATCTAGAGATGTTGTTTCCAACACTAATTTTTCAAAAGCTTACATTAGCCTTGTTCTTGGCACTCAAATTGAAATATTTTCTGCATTGGCACAAACTCACAAAAAGCGATCAAATGATAAAGGTTTGCAAACTATGAATCACGGCATAGTTTTGAAAACCAATTTTTGTGTTAAGTTGTGCACAGAAAATAATATTGAATACAATTATTTCTGCACCAAGAACACTATAAGTAAAATAGGATTAATAGAATCTTTGAAGAATTGAAAAAGGCAATGTTGTATGATAGCCATCTACTTAAATGCTTTTTAAAAGCTGTCATCAATACTTGTCATACATATGACTTCTATTAGATCTATTTTTGATGAAAACTTCTTTTGATCTTCTGAAAAATAGAAAATGAACTATTGCGTATCTCTCATATTTTTCAGTCGTACATGTTATGCTTGATATGTTCTCTTGAAAAGTAATGCCAAATCTAGTAAAGATATTTCTATCCTTGGATACCATTCATCAAGCAATGCATATAGAACATTCATGAAAAATTCTAGTTGTAGAAGTATCAATTCATTTTATTCTTTATGAGACTAATGATTTGTTATCAAAATACTAAAATCAAATTATATGGTTAATCTTTTACATATACACTTAATGAAGAAAAATTGATGACTACTAAAAGATTAAATCAAGAAAAGATGAAATAGATCTTGATAAGATTCTTGCATGATTAGAAGTAAAAATCACCATTATCATTTGTTTGCTTTATGAACGTTATATTTTATCAAATGAGTGTGTAGAATGGACTCCTATGTGCTTACTTTATAACCACCATATTTGAAAACACTCATTACAAATATGATAAAGCAATATATGATTTGAAACAAGCATCAAAAGCATGATATAAAAGCTTAAGCAACCCTTTTGATAGAAAGTAATAATGATAAATCTATGTATCAAAAGGAAGAATCTGTGACATCATTTTTGGTTCTGCTAATGAAGATTTATATGTAGATTTTTACTAAGCTCATACAAGGTGAGTTTGAAATATGTATGATGAATGAATTAACATCTTCTCTCAAACTCCAAATTAAGACAAACAGGAAAGGGGATCTTCATTGACCAACATTAGACCACAAGAAAACTCTTATAGAAAATTGGCATGAAGAAGGTATATCTATGACCCCATCTTGTAGAATTTGAAAAGAATGAGCAAAGTAGATCTATTGTTTAAAGCTGTATTGAAGCATGATAGAATAATTATTTTATCATACAGCTAGTAGACCAGATTGTATGCTCATTATAAGACCTTGTGCAAGACTTCAATCTAACTTTAATGAATCATATTTTATTGATAACAAATAAATCATATTCTGAATTTTGATAGAAACAAACGTTTAAGATAAGTTGATTAACACTAGGCTAACTTATCTTATTAATAATTATCTTAAGCAAATAGAATCCAAACTAAATTGATTTTGGAAAATAAGAAATTGATTTGACATTGATAAATCTCTCTATTGCCTCACATGCTTGCTCTTGAACTATCTTGGTTAATGAAACTATCTCTTTAGTTCAAGTAATATATGCTTGCTTATATTTAGGCAATCTCTTGAGCAAAGTTACTCAATATTCAACTATTGTCTTATCTTATATTGAGTCATCTAGTTAGAAATATGTTAGATGAATGGTTTGTATCTTAAAGAAACTAAAGACTTTCCTTCAAGAAAGAAAAGGAGTTTGTTAATAATGCAGAATCCTTGAGCAAGAAAATGAGTGAATTCAACTTGAAGGACACCTCCACATAAGATACAATAAACATTCACATGCAAACAAGAGAGAGGATCTTCTTCAGCCAAAAGTACACACATAAGAAATCTAGTTTGGCTTGAAGAATATATATAATGAATAGGTAATTTTAGATACCTTTCTCACAAATTAATTGAGCAAAGTCAATAACTTAAATCTTATGATGGCATGATTAAATTCTTTAATTATTAATTTTTGATATCATGTCTATATGTGTATTGACTGACTTATACTTTTAGAAACTGTTTCATGGTTTGTCCAAACTAAATGATTTCTTAGCCTATATCATAACCATGAAATACACAAGTATATGCTTAAAATTTTGGATGTAAAATAACTTGTGAGAAGTTATGAATCCATGAGCATAATGAAAATGTTGTTTGCATGATATACATATATATGATACATAAGATTAATTCTTTATTCTGCTCTTTCATGTAAATTACTTGAGAGTAACAAAAAGAGAGAGAGATAAAGAAAAGAAAATGGATATTATTCAAGAGAAGTAAAATCTAAGCAAGGCAAGTACTCCAATCTTAAGGAAAAGCAAAACAAACATAATATATTCGGCACACTTATGAGACTTGGGTGAGCACTCTTTTGGAAGGGATAAAATCCATAATTAATTACACTTAAACAGGAAGAGTTTGAAGTAAACATTTTAAACTTTCTATATTGCTCATCATAGGGATGGTGCCAATGGGGAGGCTAGTGGTAGTACCCGGCACTATTTGACCCAACTATTCGGTGTAGGGCATATTAGGGACGGCACAAGAGGGAGGCTAGTGGTAGTACCTCGTGCCCCTTCCAACTCCACCGGATAGGGAGCAAATAGAGTATAGAGCATAAGAAAGTAAAAATGAAAGACAAAGTTAATGAAATTATATAAGAAGAATCAAGTCAAATTTATTAATCACTTGAAAACACACTTTAAGGATGAAATCATTGCAAGTTAATACTTAAACAGGGGGAGTTTATTTGAAAAGAATTGATTTTGATCCTTGATATGCTTGTTCTTATTATTTTAATGCATGACTTAACACATAATATATCTTGCATGTGGCATGATATTTTAAATTATGGGTTCTCAATATCTTTTGTAGTACCCCATACTTGGACAATTTGATTGAATGTTTGAAATGCTACATAACATCTTTTGTTTGGTTTTATTGAAAAGAAAATTCAGATTTGTTATTCACAATCATCGTTAAAATCTGAAAGTTAAATAAATTTGTAAAAAAAAAAGGAGAAGAGAAGGATATCTCTATTTAGGCAAAATGAATTGAGTTTGTCTTATCCATCAACTTGCTTAACTTTGGTATATAATGTGCTAACTCATACCAAAATTCAACATAAATACAAATATTCTGAATATGCTTGAAATATGTGTTTTCAATCGTAATGATTTAAGATAAGCTACAATGTGGAAGATCCATATCTCAAATTATGACTTTGAAAGCCTCTTTTGAAAATCTTTATGAAATTCAGAATCTGATTTCGTATAAAAGCTTAAACTCAATATGATTTCTAAATAAAATCTTAATTTAAGAAAAACAGAATTAATTTTGATGCCTTGGTTGATTGCTCCGATACGCATCCGAAACATATCTTTTCTTATCGTTAAAATGTACTAATATTGGTCCAAATGATGTGTCTTTCGATGATCTTGATTGCAAACAAAAATTTCTAAATATATGATCTTATTTTGATATTAAGAAGATTTATTGTGTTTCATGAATACATTGGTGAAAAACTATGATTAAGAAATTGAGTTCTATAAATATATATACCTCAATGATCATCTATATGTTTTTCTCTCCTACATTCTTAAAGATTTCCATCAGAATATCAATAGAGTGAATGATCTTAAAACTAGAAATATTTCAGTTCACTCAAATGACTCTAAAAGAAAGAAAATGTAAATGCTTTTGAAAGAAATTGAGCTTCAATTGAATCATTTTCTGATTAATACTTTTATACATTTTCTCTAAGATTAGGAGAAAGCATAATTTGTTCTTATAGGATTAGAAAGGGTGATTGCTATAAATTTTAAATAATTCTAGATCACTCTACATTCTCAATATCATAGAATTTCAGTTTTATTCACGCTTGTCATTAAAATCTGAAATTCAACAAAAGAAAAGAATGATTAAAGAGGAATGCACCTTTTGAGGGGGAGATTTAGATATCTTATCCTAAAAATTACCTTAATTTGAAGCATACCTTGATTTTTATGGATTGATTTTGATGAACCTCCTTATATTACAATACTTGCTTTAATTATAAATTTATACCTTGAGATGAGTTCTATAAAGGTTGTCTTATCTCAAACCTTGAGTCTTATGAAAATAAGCTGAAATATATTTTTGAGATTGACAATCTTATTGAACATTATCTTAGGATTCTAAACTCTTAAATGGAATGATCAATTGAGGGGGAGAAAGAAAATTTCAGAAGGAGAGGTCTTATGGAACTTAATTACATAAATCTATAGGAGAGGGAAAGAATACTAAATGAAAAGTGATCCTAATACTCTCCAATATGTATCATCTGAAATTTAAATCTGAAAATCTTTATGATACACCTTGAGGCGTGTTATTTGGTTAGTATATCTTATGCATCACTCATGAACCAAATTACAAATCTTAAGAGCCTCTAATTTAATAAAACAGGGGGAGAACAATGTATTAAATTTTCTTGAGTATCTCTTAGAAAATCTATTTTGAACCTCACTAATGAGTTTTAATTGGCTTGCTCTTTAGAACTTCTATTTTGTGCCAATTCATATTTTTATGTATCAAATTGTGCTTATTTTCTAAAGAAATAAAAGAAAGTCTTTAAAAGAGCTCAAAGATGTATCAAAAATTGCATAAACTCATATTTTGGTATTTGTGCCCCAATGCTCTTATTATCATAAAAGAACTTTGAAGTCATTAAGAATTAATGATCCAACATGATGATATGTTTTTCCAAATATATAAGCTTTGATCTTTTACTCTGAAAATTAATTGAATTGCTCTCATGTTGATAAAATACTTAATAGATTGGGCAAAAGGTCTTAAATGAACAAGCTTTCATACTTAGTGAAGAGAGGTTAGATTTCCACTCATATTTTTTCTTGAATATCATTTGTGGTACTTCTTGAATTAACCTAAGGAAGATTCCACCTACACTTGATTAGAAAACTATCTGTGGTATCAAATTAAAAAACCTCTTGAATTCACACTCGATGTGTTCTGCTCTGATCTTTGTACTTAATGTTTCACTATCTTTTTGATGTTGTCAAAAAGGGGGAGAAATATCTAAGTATATGCTATATACTCAGAATGCTTTATTACTTTGAATCAGCTTAAAATTTAAATATGTTGATTGTGTTAAGCTGATTAAATCTAAAGCATTATCATGAAGTATGTTTTTTAAATATATATGTTTTCTACTTCATGTAACTTAGCTATGTATTACTTCTAGAAATCAATATCTTTTATATTGCATATACTCCAAGTTTTGTCATCATCAAAAAGGGAGAGATTGATGACCCAAAGATTGATTCATAGATTGATTTTGATGATCACAAAACCTTGAAGTATAGATACTAATGTTTATGTTGCAAGGAGAAAGATATTTATTTTGCAAGGAACATAGCAAGTTGGAAGAACACAAGAAGGCCTCCAAAGCTCTCAAGATTGGAAGAAAGCTACAATTTATTGGCCCAAGTTTAAAGTTCAAAGGATTCAAATTGGAGGAGTAAAATCAAAGGAAAAATTCAAAAGAACAGTCTTCGAGTCGACTCCTGAGGAATTCGAGTCGACTCCAATGTTTACCGAGTCGACTCCGGAGAAGTTTGAGTCGACTCCTAGGAGTCACAGGCAGAAAAGTCAGAGAGCAGTTTTTGGGTCTGAGATTCGAGTCGACTCCAGTGGAACGCGAGTCGACTCCGATGGTTGGTAGGTCGACTCCAAAGAAAGCAAGAGTCGACTCTCAGCGGAACACAAGGAAAAAGTCAGAGAGCATTTTTGGGACTCTGAGATTCGAGTCGACTCCCGCATTGCACGAGTCGACTCCGAGACTCCGCGACCATCAACAGACAGAAAACCAAGTTACTGCCTCTGAGATTCGAGTCGACCCCCAGACAGCTCGAGTCGACTCCAAGATAGCTTCACATCAAAAAGGCAGAAGACCAAGTTTCGCAAACTGAGAGCCGAGTCGACTCCAAGGAAGTTCGAGTCGACTCCAAGACTGGACGAGCCAAAAGACAGAGGATCGGAAGTTCGGGCTCTGAGATTCGAGTCGACTCCCAGGACAGTCGAGTCGACTCGAGAGGACAAAATTCAAAATTGGATCCACGGACTTCAGTGGATGAGCCGACTCCGAAATTACCAAGTCAGCTCCAGAAGTTGGCGAGTCGACTCCGGGTTAAGACGAGTCGACTCCCAGTCGAGGATGCACCATAATTCAAATTTGGAACAGTGGCCGAGTCGTCTCCAGTAAAGCACGAGTCGACTCCTGCAACAGGCGAGTCGACTCCTGATCGCGCGAGTCGACTCCGATCCCAACGGTAACATTGTCAGGAAGTGCAGACTGTGTCCAACGGCTCTTTTTCTTGTCTCTAACGGCTATATTCCTGTTTCCACGACATCTAAAGTTATAAAAACAAGAAGAGAGCTTGGGGAGAACTTATGGAAGTGGGAGAGATCATCTAGGAAAGAGATCTCAAAGAGATTACAAAGGAAATCTCCCATAAGCACAAAAGGGCCATCCAAAGCGAAATAGAGAGAAGAAGAGCATCCAAGAGAATCCCAAAGCTTCCTCTCCATCCGTGTGCTGCCTCAGTGATCCTCTACCTCGTGCCAAATCAGAAGAGGGTCAAGTAAAGAAGAAGCCGAGCTCCTCCATCTTCAAAACTCGTTTGAGGGCTTCTCTTTACTCTATTTGTTTATATTGTTATATTTGCTTGCTTAAGAAGCTTTGTTTTGTTTTATACTTTGTTTTAATATCTTGTAACTTGATTCAATCAAGGGATTGAATCAAGGGGTTAAGGTTTGTTGGTGAGCCAAAGGGAAAACCAACTGTGTAAGGTTTGTTGGTGAGCCAAAGGGAAAACCAACTGTGTAAGGTTTGTTGGTGAGCCAAAGGGAAAACCAACTGTGTTAGGTTTGTTGGTGAGCCGAGGGTAAAACCAACGAGTAGGGTTCGATTGTGATCCCGGAAAAACAATCGGAGTGGTTCTAGTCGGTGAGCCTGGGAAAACCGACCGAGTTCGTTGTGCGCTCGTAAAACAACAAGTTGGGTTGTGAGCTTGTAAAACAACCGGCTGTAATCGGTAGGATTATAGTGAAATTTCCAAGAGGTCTTGGGGAGTGGATGTAGGTGCTGGGGTGCACCGAACCACTATATGTCCTTTGTGTTTGTAATGCCTCTAGTTATTGTCTAACTAACCCACTTACTTACTTAGATAAATTGCTTGCTTAATTCTTATCCGCACATCCTTTAGTTGCAAGCATATTTAATCAAGTCGAAGTCTATACATCAAACCCTTGCTAAGTTTAACTTTCACTGTGCATCTATACAACTTAGCATAGTTAATCAAAAAGTTTTAGAAGTAGCATAAAAGTTTTGAAAGACCCAATTCACCCCCCCTCTTGGGTTGTATCTACTGGGCAACAATCTTTTTGGACCCAATGCGCATTTTAGCTTTAATTTACAATCACCTGCACCTCACACAAATATAATATTAATATAGCACTTTTATCATTATTTGTTAGCAATAATACTAATTTAAGTGATGTGTAGATCACACTTTTGTACTCTCATCATACCCCCCAACTAGCTTATTGCTGGTCTCTAACAATTAACGAGCAAATGATAACATGAGAGTGCAAAAGGTGTGGTTTAACCTATGACATTTTATTAAAATTAAAAACATAAAACTAAGATACGTACCCACTTTCGTACGGCATCATGATTGCACTTAGCACGTGCAACAAGCCGTTAAACCCCTAGGTTATCCTAGTGAACGAGTGTTGTCTCGTGAGGGTTTGCAGTGATGTTACCCATAAATATCATGAATGATATGACATGACATGAGATCCTAATAAAAATGTGCAATAAATTCTAAGCCAATACACATGTAATTAATATATATATTTTCAGGCATGGCAACTATCAAAGCAAGGAAAATATGATCATGTAGTGTGCATGAAATCGCATGACTTTCTCAGAGTACTAATACCTTTACCACAACCGGACATTGCCTGAGTTTTAGGTGCACTACTCAAGTTCACAAGTATTTTCTACAATTTGTTAGAACCTGATCCATCAAATTTTCAGAATATCACATGTTGTCTAAATTTGTCAAGAATGGTTCGCATGTAAAGAAAGAGCTATCAATCACAACTAAACAACTCGGGTATACAGAGGTCCAATACAATGGAGTCAAACTAGCCATTACAACATGTCACTGGGTTCAGCCTGACCAACTCATTCGTGCTTATTTTATTCCATTTTTTTTTCAACACGTATGACGACTATAGCTGTCCAACCCCATTAGGCTCTAGTAAGGTCCATGTAGCGAGCTTTCAGCCAATGACTCCCGATCTAGTTGGCTCAAAATATTAGGTGAAACACCCCTCGAACTTAATTACTTGAACCAGACTACGCCATGAGGCCAGACTTGTCATCATAAGGATTTTTTATTTGTTTTCTTTTAATAATAATTATGCAAGAAAAGAGGAGGTAGACTGAACAATATAGATATTTTTATTATATACGTGACTACATCGTAACTATAGGTCAACCAAGGTCGGATCATAAGGCACCTAAGTAATCTAGCCGGAATATTCAACCTCTATCTTTATGTCAAAACCAAATCATGAACCTTATGGTACGAACAAGAATACTCGTACTTCTTTTACGGATAAGGCTAACAAAAATGCAGTTAATAAATGTGAACTCCTAAGGCTTTCCTATTGTCATTAAGTACACGTGCAGTGATCTAATAATAGATCTCTGATCAGTCATAGTATGCATGTGTTCCTTGCCTTAATAGTTGCACAAACTTAATATGAACATACATGTGCATTTGCTCAGAAAAGAAAGTAACAGCATAAATCAAATGCAAAAATATTTTTTTTTCAAAGCAAAATATTTTCCTCCCTCCAACTTAAACATTGCATTGTCCTCAATGTAAAAGATGCAAGAAAACTATATTTGAGAGACAATAGAGAAAATAATATTGGAGAGAAGAGGAATATCTTGAGCTGTTGATATCCAGAAAAGAAGACCTACAAAATAAAAAAAATAGAAATAAAAGAAAAAAATAATTCTAACTAATGCACACATACCTTTGCCATCAAGCTCAGTCATAAGAAGGCTCCCCCAAGGGAAAGGAGTTCTCTTCATCTGCAAAATTCTTAAGAAAAGGTTCTAATATGTGTCCATTTACCTTAAAAATTTTGCCATCCTGTGGATTCTCAATCTCAACTGCCCCGTGTGGAAAAACAGTTTTTACAATGAAAGGACCTGTCCATCTTGATCGTAACTTTCCAGAAAATAGATGTAAGCGAGAGTCATAACAAAGAACTTTTTGTGAAGGTTCAAAAGATTTTCTTAGAATCGATTTATCGTGCCTAATTTTCATTCGTTCTTTACAAAGTCTAGCATTGTCATACGCATCCCGACGAATTTCATTCAACTCACTTAATTGTAATTTTCTAGCTAAACCAGCATCTTGCATTTCAAAGGTTAATTTCCTAATTGCCCAATACGATTTATGCTCTATTTCAACAGGTAGATGACATGCTTTTCCAAAGACTAGCTGATACGGGGACATACCAAGAATAGTTTTATGAGCAGTACGGTAAGCCTACAATGCGTCAGAAAGTTTTAAAGACTAGTCTTTGCGTGATGGATTCACCATTTTCTCTAAAATGTCAGCATACTATAGCATAGTAGAAAGTACAAACAACTGCTCTTCGGAGAATGAGTTCTTGATGGAAAACTATGGCACCGAATCATTAAAAACTAGCCGTGATAAATGGTCAGCAACCACATTCTCTACTGCTTTTTTATCTTTAATTGTGATGTCAAATTCTTGGAGTAGAAGTATCCATCGTATTAAGCGTGGTTTGGTCTCTTTCTTATCTAGCAAATATTTTAGCGCTGCATGGTCCGTGAAGATAACAATAGGAGCCCCAAGGATATAAGAGCAAAATTTATCTAAGGCAAATACTACTGCAAGCAATTCCTTCTCGGTGGTGGTGTAATTCATTTGAGCATCATTTAAGGTTTTGCTTGCATAGTAAATGACATATAGCTTATTATCCTTGCGTTGTCCTAGGATAGCTCCTATCGCATAGTCGCTAGCATCGCACATGATCTCCAAAGGTAATAACCAATCGGGTGTGATGCAGGAACATCCCCCTTGGGCATGGAGTATTGGGTCTAGTCCCTTGGGCATGGAGATTGAGTTCCCTTCTTGGGTGTGCACCAAGTTTCATGGGGTTCAAGGAGTTCCAATATCAATCATGTTGAGCCCAATTGAATAATGGGGAGAGCATGGAGATGAAGCCCAACCATGAAGCACCACCCTCATTCTAATGGCATGGGACATTGGGTGAAGGAGTGAAAAGAATTTTAGTCCAAGCAAAGTTGAGTCCAAGCTGAAATTAGATTGAATCCATGCAATAAGTGATTTGATTCATAATGGGTTAGCCTCTTCAATATCAATTAGATTGAGTCCAAGGCATGAATGGGTCCATGGCTAATTAGAAGTGGTCACATGTCAAAAGAAAGAGAAGTTCAACCATGAAGACCTCTCACATGTGGAAGATATTCAGAGTTCAGATTCAGTTGAAATCCGTGACAGATTGAACGCCATATGGTATTTTGAAGATTTCAGGAGCTACAAAAGTTTGATTAAATTGATTCAAATTGTTTTGGAAAGTAGACATCCGTAGCTTTCCAATGACTATATGAACATAAAATTTGGAGATCATATGATATTTGAGGAGTCTTCCGAACTTCATGCTGATGTTGGTACCCGAGAAGGAGTTCCACCTAGATAAATATTCATGGCATGCGACTGAATTCCTTTTGATGGGTTTCAATCCACACGCCATAGATATGGATCTTAGGTGTCTAGGCTTAGGTGTCAAGGCCTTTGATTGGTCAATCAGAAAATTTAAATTTTGAATTGAGTCCACATGTAATTAGGAGTCCAATTTAAAATTCTGTGTAGTCCTTATCCTTATCTTTTGCCAACCTTTCCTTCTATATAAAGGAAGGTATGATGAATGAAGTTAGTTTTGGATTTCGAAATTTTTCTTTTGTTTGCATGAAGAGAAGCTATTCTCTTGCTTGGTGCGACGCCAAGGGAGCTGAAGGAAGAGGTGGGATGCCTCCCCTTCACGCCATTTGAAATTGGGTTGGTTTTGGATGAGATTTCCCTAACCAACTCAAGTTTATCCTTATCCCTTCCTTTGTTCTCACGCCTCCACCCCTTGTGTGCACCCTCCTTGAGTGCCACATCAGTATTTCAGTGCCTCCCTCATGCCCAAGACTCCTTTCCCACGTCCTTCTCTAAGTCCTATTGACATTAGGACTCCACAAAACCCAATTCAGCCTAATCAATTGGTCTAGCCAATTTCAACCGCCCACTCAATTGGGTGCCCAATTCTAGTCACTTGGTTGATTCCCACGAACCCAATCTCACCCATCCAGCAACCCATCTTCTTCCTCCTTCCTTCCACCACAAAGAACCCTAGCCTCCATTGCCATTGCTTTGGAAAAAAATAGAGAAGAAAGATTCAGCCATCCTCAAAGAAGAAAAAAAATCTGCAGCCACCCCGATTGCATCAATTGGTATCAGAGCGAATCCTTGTCGCCATGAGTACCAGAAGTGGTTGCCCCTACAACAATGAACGACAATGTGCTGAGATGATGGCCGAGCTCATCCGGCAAGTGGCGGCCTTGAATCAGAAGGTGGAAGTTGTTTGGGATCGTCTCTTCCTCGAGTCAAACAATTTTGAAGATGAACATGCTGTCCCCGCGCAACCTGAAAATTCAGAAGTGCCATTTGGAGGAGACCCCGACGTTGAAGCATTCTCCCCTGGGGGTCTATCACCCCAAAGGCCACCTAGGGATCAGCGGATGCCCCCTCCAAACATTCCTCGTATGGGGAATAATTTCAGGAACCCCCATGTTTATCAAAATCAGCGGGCGCGCAATGATCTCGACGATGTCATGAAGCGGGTTCGTGTAGAAGTTGCTGATTACAGTGGAAGCATGGACCCAACCTACCTCCAGGATTGGCTAATGTCTCTCGAAGACTACTTCGAATGGTTCAGCATGCCCAATGAAACTAAGGTGCGATTCGTGAAGATGAAGCTCAAGGGCCAAGCACGCATTGTTGGGAATTGTATCCTAAATGTCAATCGTCAACGTATTGATGATTGAATTTTGTAAATGAATTGACAAATTAATAAAGTATTATTTGGCATTATTCATCATTTCATCTTCAAATGAACTCTTATATGATGAAGTCCTTAGGACTTATGTTATGATAAAGGAGGATTTATCTTTGAGTCCTTAAACTTGTTCGCGACCAAATGATATGTTGTTACTAGGATGACAACATTATCGAGATTAGGTCATTGTGTGACATATACGTTGGTTGTCCTCTTAACCAAGGAGTGTGGAGACACTGGTATGCCATACAGGTGAAGTGTAGGAGTACATTTTACTGAACGTGACCAATTCCGGAATGCTCTACCGTCGAGAGATGTTTCGAGTGGATATGGGTATAAGTTTGGCCCTCTGACCTGAGACCACAACCTGTGACTAGCAAGCAACTCACTGTACTTTGGTACCGAACTACCTGAATTTCTAATTCAGTGACGGAAGGTCACTGGGTGCAGTCAAGTACTTGCGTAGTCAGTTGTGAGTTAAGATGGAATTGACGCCTCCTGGAAACAGAAGATAATGTCTTGTGATTAATTTAGCAAAACCTTGGCCAGGGTAATCCCAGTGAGGAGTCACGGGATATCTAAAGTTAATCACATAATGGATGTACTAATTATAGGGTTGACAGTGAGCTCTAAGTCATCCTGGCATTAGGAGTCAAAGGGTTGAATTATACAGTAACCATAGTCCAGGATTTCAGAATATTTACTTCGCATATATTCGGCCTATCCAGACGTCAGGTACCATTGCTAGATGGTCACATCGATTAGTATAGGAAGACGTTCCTATACTACCGGCTTAGGTTCGAACCTATGAGGTCACACGCATAGAAGTTTCTAGGTTGATCAAATGGCTGATTGATGCTTAAGAATCATTCAGGGGTAATTTGGTCAATTCGATTGATAAATTATCCTAAGCAAAAGTTGCATTAAAATAATTATTGAATTATTGGAGGATTAATTAGCAATTAGATTGCTAATGAACTCAATTTGATTGAGTAAATTGGGCTTAGGTTGAGCCAAATTGAATATGATTCAATTTGGGCTGCATCAGGGTTTGACCTAATTGGATTGGGTTCAACCCAAGTAGATTGAGCTTGACCCAATTGATGGAACTTGACCCAATTGGATTGGGCTTGATCCAAATCAATTAGAAGATCTTATTTGATGAGGATTATGAGTCCAAATAATCAGAATTGGATAAGGAGAAGAATTCCTAAATTTTAGGAACCCATCCTTATCTTCTTGGAGAAGAATGATACCTTAATTTATTCCTAATATTTTCTACACCTATCCTTTTTATTTTTGGCCAAAAATTGGCGTGAGAAGAGAGGAGGCGAGGGGCTATAATTACTATAAAAATGGTGCCTTAAATCTTTCTAGAAAGATTTAGATGAATTTCCTAATTTGTAGGGATTGCATGGTGCATGAAATAGGATGGTCTGCGGCTGAACTTTGGACGCATGAATTCCTATCTTTTAGGGATTCAAAATGCACGAAATTTGGATATGTTTATCTCCTCTTAGCTGCCAAACCATCAGGATTTTTGAGAATTTTATCAGCCAAATCAGTTGGCTAAATTAGGTGTGAGGCGTGGGGTGGTCTTTTGGCTATAAAGACCCCCATGCCTTGGGTTCAAGATATACCCTATTTAGAGGTTTCAAAAAATTCTGAAAAAATTCTCTGAGGGTCTCCATCCCGTCTTCTCCTTCTTCCTCACGTCCATCCTCCATCTCCTTGAAGAACAATTAAAGGTTGAGTATTTAGAAGGAGAAAGCTTCAGCTATTGCAACGTTCCTGCGCGAGCTAGCACTCCCACGGAAGACGATCTCCCTAGGGCTTCGCGTGTACTTCTCATAGAGGCCATTCGTGTGCGTGGCTGCGAAGTCAAGGATCAGATCCATAAGTTTCTTCCATCATAAAAGGTATTAATCCTACATCAATATTTTATTTTGGAGTCAGGGTCTAGGTCTGATTCCCCGAGGTTTTATCCTCCTTTGGGGCTCCTCACGGAGTTATCTCCAGAATCCATTCGATGGATATTTGGAGATTAATCGGAATAGAGTTCTTAAGTTTCAGATCTGATAGTTAATCATGCATGAAAATTTTAGCATAATGTTTAAACGATTCCGGCATAATCCTATGTGTTATTAAGGTGCTGATTTCTTGATTTGATCTTGTAAGCATGCATGAATTAAATTGTTTGATTCGGTTTTTTCCGCTGCGTTTTAAAACTTAAAAAGAACTACGTATGGCTTGATCCCCCTTATGAAGGGGTACGTAGGCAACCCGATCAGGTTCAGCCATGGTTTTTTTAAAAAAAAAAAATCAGGATGCTTAACACCGAAGAACCTAGGATTCACTTTCACGCATATGGTGGCATAGCATTGAAGAGAAGCTTCATCAACTCCGACAGCCCCCTATCAATGATTGGGAGGAGATGAAACTTTGTTTGAAGGAAAAGTTTCTTTCCCTTGATTATGAGGAGACATTCTTCAAAGAACTTCTGAAACTTCATCAAGAAAGCTCTTCTATAGAGGAGTATACGGCCCGATTCCATGAGTTGATGATCCGCAGCAACCTCACGGAGATGGATCAACAGTCCCTGACTCGGTACCGATCTGGGCTGAGGGATGACATCAAGAGGGAGATAATGACGATGCGCATCTTCAGCCTAGAGGAGGCATACCAACTCGCCATTTCGAGTTAAATCGTAGCTACGACAAAGATGCCCTGCGCAAGCACCGGTTGCACGACGATTTTCCGAGCGCAGCACAACCGAGGAGTTCCATTTCCTCGAGGTAACGCCCCTGCTTTTAGATCTGAAATCTCTGTAAATAGAAGCACATATCAGGAAAGGGGTGCTCCAAGGGCTAATAAAAAGGGTAAAGATCCTATGCCACAATCTACACCACAAGGGAAGAATCCTGTTGAATGCTACAAGTGCGGCGGGCGAGGGCCATTTCGCCGTTGTTTGTCCTACCCGAGACCAACAATTTGCATTGGTATGTGAAGAGGATGAGATCATAGGACCCTCTGAAGTTACTCCTCCCTCTCAGCCCGCTGATGAAGAGGAAAATGAAGGGAACGAAGAACATGATGAAGAAAGTCTCTGCGGTGGAGCTAGAAGCTTCAGATCTATCTGTGTGCGTCATGCGGCGGGTTTTTTACGGGTTGCAAGCAGGAGGGGAACATGGAGGAAGATTGGAGGCGCACCAATATCTTCCACACTCGCGTCGAGCATGCCAACAAGTCTCATAAAACCTCATCATTGACAATGGAAGCTGCATGAATATCATTTCCGAAGAAGTGCTGAAAAAGTTGAATCTGAAACCGGTACCAGTATCCAAAGCCCGTATCGGGTAAGTTGGATCGAAGACTCTTCATCCCTGTTAAACAAAGATGCTTGATCAGTTTTTTCACCTTGGTAAGGACTTTCGAGATGAAGTATGGTGCGATGTTCTGCCATGAAGGCGTGCCATCTTCTTCTAGGAAGACCTTGGTTGTATGATCGTAGTGTCGAGTATGACGGTCGATCCAATTGTTATTCTCTATATTGTGCCAACAAAAGAGTTGTGTTAAAGCCTCTTCGGATCACTAATTTTACCTCTGAAAATCTGATAATCCAACAGGTTTTAACCATGAGAAAGTTTCGAAGCTTATAGCCGAGAGATTGGAGTCATGTGTGCACTAGTGTCTAGGAAGTTGGTGCTGAAATTTCAGAAGTTGTTCCCTCCTGATTTCAAGTCCATATTGGATGATTCCTCTAATGTAACCCCTGAGAGTCTCCCCAAAGACCTTCCACTGATGAGAGACAACCAGCATACCATAGGTTTGGTGCCAGATCAAGCTTGCCGAACCTTTCTGCATGCTGGTTGAACCCAAAAGAACACAAGGAGCTTCATCGCCAAATCCTGAAGCCATGGGCCACATGCAGAAGATTTTATTGCTGATGCTCTCCGTCAAAATTCACATGTTTCTAACTCTTTTGAATGTTGAGTTAATGTGGTTTGCCTATCTAAAAATTTTGTACCCCTCTGATGATGCAATCGGGGTGGGCTGCAAGATTTTTTCTTCTTGAGGATGGCTGAATCTTTCTTCTTTTTTTTTTTTCAAAGCAATGGCAATGGAGGCTAGGGTTCTTTGTGGTGGAAGGAAGGAGGAAGAAGATGGGTTGCTGGTTGGTGAGATTGGGTTCAAGAGGGTCAGCCAATGGACCAAAATTAGGCACCAATTTTTGTGGGGCTGAAATTGGCTAGACCAATTTTTTAGGCTGAATTGGGTTGTTGTGAAGTCCTAATGGCAATAGGACTTAGAGGAGGACGTGGGAAAGGAGTCTTGGGCGTGAGGGAAGGTGCTGAAATGCTGATGTGGCACTCAAGGAGGGTGCACACAAGAGGTGGAGGCGTGAGAACAAAAGAAGGGATAAGGATAAACTTGAGTTTGTTAGGGAAATCCATCCAAAACCAACCCAATTTCAAATGGCGTGAAGGGGAGGCGTCCCACCTTCCCTCAGCCCCTTTGGCATCGCACCAGCAAGAGGAGTAGCCTCCTTCAACGCAAACAAATCATAATTTCGAAATCCAAAAAGAAAACTAACTTCATTCATCATACCCTTCTTATATAGAAAGAAAGGTTGGCACAGAATTTAAATTGGACTCCTAATTACATGAGGACTCAATTCAAAATTTAAATTTTCTAATGACCAATCAAAGGCCTTGACACCTAAGCCTAGACACCTAGGAATCCATTCCTTATGGCGTGTGGATTGAAACCCATCAAAAGAAAATTCAGCCGCATGCCACGAGTTGGAATCTAGGTGGAACTCCTTCTCGGGTACCAACATCAGCATGAAGTTCGGGAGACTCCTCAAATTTCATCTGATCTCCAAATTTCATGTTCTTATAGTCATTGGAAAGCTACGGATGTCTAACTTTCCAACAAAATTTGAATCAACTTAATCAGACTTCTGTAGCTTCCAAAATCTTCAAAATACCATATGGTATTCAATCTGTCACGGATTTCAACTGGATTTGAACTCTGAATTTCTTCCACATGTTGAGAGATCTTCATGGTTGAACTTCTCCACGTGATGAGTGATGATCTTCACGGCATTAGGAATCCTTCTTAATGGCACTCCAATTATAAGGACTCAATCTTAAAACACATGGACTCAATCCTCTCACATAAGGACTCAATTTCACTCATACGACTAAACTAAATTCTCCACACATGACCAATATGACTTGACTCAATCCTTGCATAACATGGACTCTTTTGATGCCACTTGGCATTCATTGCAAACATAAATCAGCAAATTGCAAACCCAAATAAGAACTCAAATAAACCCAAATAAAAGGACTCAATGTGACCAAAATAAAATAGACTCAATCCAATTAAATGCTAGAAATTACGAACTCCAATGTGTTTTCGGGCACTCCAAGCAAGAATCCAAACTCCGGACGTACATCCATTATGATTTGGGCTCGTGCTCCTGCAATCAATTCCCCCCTTCTGGAAAAAGACTCGACTCCGTCGAGTTTCACACTGATAGAGCTTGTGGAAGTTGGATTTAGCTGTTGGACTTCCTCCGTCTTTAATCATGAGCGATCTGAATTTAGTCGGTCCTCCAATGAAAAAACTTCTGATATCCTCCTCGGTGGGTGGACAACTATCTGAACAACTAGGGATTCCTCAATGATGTCCGTCGGGGCTAATCGTCGAAGAAAGTGAAGATGGTACAGATGGGATGTCTTCATCTTCAACATAGTGAGCTTCATAGGGCTGCAACTCTTCAACATAGAAGATGGGGCTAACCCTGCAAATCATCTGGTAACTCGAGCACAAAGGCCTTGGTCCCATCCACTTCAGCACCTTGAAGAATTCGACTTGGCAAGGTTGAAGCTTCTGAAAATTTCTGCATTCAACACTCAACCACATCCACACAAGTTTGCTTCCTTGCGCAGGGTCGGCAAATAGAACTTATCCTCCACCATGGTGACCTATTTTGATGTAGCCAAAGTGACCACCAAGGTCTCCGCCATGGACCTCTCGAACAATATGATCACCAAGTGAGGTCTCCGGGACACATAAAAGAAAGCAATCATGGGTCAAAATTCTGAATGCTGCCACTGATCCACTCCTGAACTTCTGCATATATGGGCTGAAAATATACTTCAGAGGGGTACAAAAATTTAGATTGGCAAACCCCATTACCTCAAACATTCAAAAGAGTTAGAACATATGAATTTTGACTGAGGGCATCAGCAATAAAATCTTCTGCATGCGGCCCATGCTTCAGGACTTGGCGGTGAAGCTCCTCATGTTCTCTAGGATTCAGCCGGTAATGCAGGAAGATTCGGTAGACTTGAACCGGGCACCAAATCTATGGAATGTTGGATGTCCCTCATCGGTGGAAGCTCCTTGGGAAGGTCCTCAGGGGTTACATCAGAGAAATCATCCAATATAGACTTGAAATCAGGAGGAACAACTTCTGAAATTTCAGCCCCAACTTCCCTAGCCATTTAGTGCATACATGACCCCAATCTCTCGGCTACAAGCTTCAAACTTTCTCATGGTTAAAACCCGTTGGATTATCAGATTTTCAGAGGTAAATCAGTGATCCTAAGGGGCTTTAACACAACTCTTTTGTTGGCACAATATAGAGAATAACAATTGGATCGACCATCATACTCGACACTACGATCATACAACCAAGGGTCTTCCTAGAAGAAGATGGCACGCTTTTCATGGGCAGAACATCGCACCATACTTCATCTCGGAGGTCCTTACCAAAGTGAAAAACTGATTCAAGCATCTTTGTTTAACAGGGATGGAGGAGTCCTTCGATCCAACTTACCCGATACGGCTTTTGGATGCGGTACCGGTTTCAGATTCAGCTTTTTCGGGCACTTCTTCGGAAATGATATTCATGCAGCTTCCATTGTCCAATGATGAGGTTTAGAGACTTGTTGGCATGCTCGACGCGAGTGTGGAAGATATTGGTGCGCCTCCAATCTTCCTCCACGTTCTCCTCCAGCTTGCAACCCGTAAGAACCCGCCGCAACGACGCACCACAGGTAGATCTGAAGCTTCTAGCTCCACCGCAGGGGCTTCTTCATCATGTTCTTCGTTTCCTTCATTTCCCTCTTCATCAGCGGGCTGAGAGGGAGGAGTGACTTCAGAGGGTCCTATGATCTCATCCTCCTCGCATACCAATGCAAATCGTTGGTCTCGGGTAGGACAAACAACGGCGAAATGGCCTCGCCCGCCGCACTTGTAGCATTCAACAGGATTCTTCCCTTGCGGTGTGGATTGTGGCATAGGACCTTTACCCTTTTCATTAGCCCTTGGAGCACCCCTTTCCTGATATGTGCTTCTATTTACAGAGGTTTCAGATCTGAAAGCAGGGGCGTTACCTCGAGGAAATGGAACTCCTCGGTTGGTGCTTGCGCTCGGGAAATCCGTCGTACAACTGGTGCTTGCGCAGGGCGTCTTTGTCGTAGCTGCGATTCAACTCGAATGGCGAGTTGGTATGCCTCCTCTAGGCTGAAGATGCGCGTTGTCATTAGCTCCCTCTTGATGTCATCCCTCAGCCCGGATCGGTACCGAGTTAGGGACTGTCGATCCGTCTCCGTGAGGTTGCTTGCGGATCATCAACTCATGGAATCGTGCCGTATACTCCTCTACGGAAGAGCTTCCTTGACGAAGTTTCAGAAGTTCTTCAAAGAGTGTCTCCTCATAATCAAGGGGAAGATACTTTTCCTTCAAACGAAGTTTCATCTCCTCCCAATCATTGATAGGGGGCTGTCGGAGTCCGATGCAAGCTTCTCTTCAACGCTATGCCACCATATGCGTGCTTGGCCCTTGAGCTTTCATCTTCACGAATCGCACCTTGGTTTCATTGGGCCATGCTGAACCATTCGAAGTAGTCTTCGAGAGACATCAACCAATCCTGGAAGTAGGTTGGGTCCATGCTTCCGCTGTAATCAGCAACTTCTACACGAACCCGCTTCATGACATCGTCGAGATCATGGCGCTCGCCGCTGATTTTGATGAACATAAGGGTTCCGGAAATTATTCCCCATACGAGGAATGTTTGGAGGGGCATCCCGCTGATCCCTAGGTGGCCTTTGGGGTGATAGACCCCTGGGGGAGAATGCTTCAACATCGGGATCTCCTCCAAATGGCACTTCTGAATTTTCAGGTTGCGCAGGGACAGCATGTTCATCTTCAAGATTGTTTGGCTCGGGGAAGAGACGATCCCAAACAACTTCCACCTTCTGATTCAAGGCCGCCACTTGCCGGATGAGCTCGGCCATCATCTCAGCACGTTGTCGTTCATTGTTGTAGGGGCGACCACTTCTGGTACTCATGGCGACAAGGATTCGCTCTGATACCAATTGACTGCAATCGGGGTGGGCTGGCCAGATTTTTCTTCTTGAGGATGGCTGAATCTTTCTTCTTTTTTTTTTTCAAAGCAATGGCAATGGAGGCTAGGGTTCTTTGTGGTGGAAGGAAGGAGGAAGAAGATGGGTTGCTGGTTGGTGAGATTGGGGTTCAAGGAGGGGTCAGCCAATGGACCAAAATTAGGCACCAATTTTCTGTGGGGGCTGAAATTGGCTAGAACCAATTTTTTTAGGCTGAATTGGGTTGTGTGAAGTCCTAATGGCAATAGGACTTAGAGGAGGACGTGGGGAAAGGAGTCTTGGGCGTGAGGGAGGTGCTGAAATGCTGATGTGGCACTCAAGGAGGGTGCACACAAGAGGTGGAGGCGTGAGAACAAAAGAAGGGATAAGGATAAACTTGAGTTTGTTAGGGAAATCTCATCCAAAACCAACCCAATTTCAAATGGCGTGAAGGGGAGGCGTCCACCTTCCTCAGCCCCTTTGGCATCGCACCAGCAAGAGGAGTAGCCTCTCTTCACGCAAACAAATCATAATTTCGAAATCCAAAAAGAAAACTAACTTCATTCATCATCACCCTTCTTTATATAGAAAGAAAGGTTGGCACAGAATTTTAAATTGGACTCCTAATTACATGAGGACTCAATTCAAAATTTAAATTTCTAATTGACCAATCAAAGGCCTTGACACTAAGCCAGACACCTAGGAATCCATTTCCTTATGGCGTGTGGATTGAAAACCCATCAAAAGAAATTCAGCCGCATGCCACGAGTTGGAATCTAGGTGGAAACTCCTTCTCGGGTACCAACATCAGCATGAAGTTCGGGAGACTCCTCAAATTTCATCTGATCTCCAAATTTCATGTTCTTATAGTCATTGGAAAGCTACAGATGTCTACTTTCCAACAAAATTTGAATCAACTTAATCAGACTTCTGTAGCTTCCAAAATCTTCAAAATACCACATGGTATTCAATCTGTCACGGATTTCAACTGGATTTGAACTCTGAATTTCTTCCACATGTGAGAGATCTTCATGGTTGAACTTCTCCACGTGATGAGTGATGATCTTCACGGCATTAGGAATCCTTCTTAATGGCACTCAATTATAAGGACTCAATCTTAAACACATGGACTCAATCCTCTCACATAAGGACTCAATTTCACTCATACGACTAAACTAAATTCTCCACACATGACCCAATATGACTTGACTCAATCCTTGCATAACATGGACTCTTTTGATGCCACTTGGCATTCAATTGCAAACATAAATCAGCAAATTGCAAACCCAAAATAAGAACTCAAATAAACCCAAAATAAAAGGACTCAATGTGACCCAAAATAAAATAGACTCAATCCAATTAAATGCTAGAAATTACGAACCCAATGTGTTTTCGGGCACTCCCAAGCAAGAATCCAAACTCGACGTACATCCATTATGATTTGGGCTCGTGCTCCTGCATCATCTGAAGTATATTTTCAGCCATATATGCAGAAGTTTCAGCAGTGGATCAGTGGGCAGCATTCGAAATTTTCTGGCCCATGATTGGCTTTCTTTTATGTGTCTCGGAGACCTCACTTTGTGATCATATTGTTCGAGAAGTCCATGGCGGAGGCCTTGGTAAAATAGTTAAATATATACATTATGTAAGTACTTATCACACCCCCTAACCTATATTTTGCTAGTCCTCGAGCAAAATAAAATATAAAAAAAACTAACTCACTTTCGCAGGAATCGCGATTGGCATTTACCGTATGCAATAAGGCTTAAAACCCTAGGTGGCCCCTAGTGGACGAGTTTTGTCTCGTGAGGATTTCCGGCTCAGGTACCCACAAACTGTTGTCTCTACCCAAAGAATTTATTTTATTATTTTTATAAAATCTAATTTCAAATGCATAGTGCCAAAAATTTCAAAAAGCATACAAAGTTTTAATTACTAAGCTCAGCCCAAATCCTAGGTCAGTATGCAACTTAAATTGAAATCATTAAGTTTCCGTTAGGGAGTTGTAAGATTTATTTATACTTGGATGCTCGGTTATATCCTAGACTGTACACAAGCTAAGGCTTTAGATCCCTCAAAATACTGCTAAAGGTAGTAGTTTCCAAGAATTGGTCCAGATATGACCTAATCACTGATTCAAAATCATCCTATCTTGCAGAATTTTCGAGAGTTGTGGATGTTTACTTTAATACCTCATGGGCTTTATCTGTAATATTCCAGTTTACCTCGAATTTTTACAAACGACGACTTTCACACTATCGTCTTTTTTAAAGTCAATATTGTTTTCTCTTTCATTTTTTTTTCTTTTTTTATTCATAAATAAATTATGCACTTTTACTCTTGTAATGATTCCTCCGTGTAGCGAGCATTCAGTCAACACTCCCACACCAGATGGCATAAGGTGTTGGGCATCAAGACTCCCCTACGGACCTATGCTCGGATTTCTCATACAAGCCCGCTGACCTTTGATAATAGGTAGCCCTTTTTCGATATACCTGACTAAATTCACTTTTTTTTTTTAAATATGGGATAATAGTGAATTAGATAGGTATGATTCATTAGAACTCAAGGTTACTACCAGACTTAACAATATAATGTTGAACCTAACCCTTAGAAGTGCAGGCCATGTGTGTTGTAAAATTCCAAAGTAAAACTTATCTTACAACTCACTAAAAGAACTTTTAATGAAAAGAACTCAAATTGTCTTACTCCTGACTAGTCATTGAGCTTTTTAGATTTATATACTTCGTGTGTTTATCATTTCAGCACTAAAGCATAGAAATTAGGTTTTCTTTTTTTTGAAAACTTATTCAAAAATGCAAAAATGTGAAAAATATATTCAAAAATTTGAATCCTATACCCCCCCAACATAGATCAGACATTGTCCTCAATGTTTTTTTAAATATATTATATATATTTTTTTATTTTTTTATTTTTTTATTTTGTTTTAGTTTGGACGAAAATATAATGCAGATGGAGGATAGAAGCATTTTACCGTAGTTGCATCAGTAATATGAGGGATCCCTGTTAACAAAATAACAAAAAAAATAACGACAAGAAAATATGCAAAAATAACCTACGAGAATTGGGTTGCCTCCCAACAAGCGTTAAGTTTAATGTCTTCAGCCAGACGCAGCGTATCCTTAATTATGTCATACCAGGCTCATGCCGAGTTTCCAAGGAAGAAAATTTGTGGAAAACTGATTGTCGGGCACACAGTTGACTGCTTCTATGGCCTTGTCTATATCAAAGTCAAAATGGGCCAAGTATGTTTTCAGAGGGTCATCTGCCAAAATATTGAAAGTGAATCCTAGGTTCTTCGGTGTTTAGCATGCTGAATTTTTTTTTTTTTTTGAAAACCATGGCTGAACCTGATCGGGTTGCCTACGTACCCCTTCATAAGGGGGATCAAGCCATACGTAGTTCTTTTTAAGTTTTAAAATGCAGCGGAAAAATCGAATCAAACAATTTAATTCATGCATGCTTACAAGATCAAATCTAGAAATCAGCACCTTAAGAACACATAGGATTATGCCGAAATCGTTTAAACAATTATGCTAAAACTTTTGTGCATGATTAACTATCAGATCTGAAACTTAAGAACTCTATTCCAATTAATCTCCGAATATCCATCGAATGGATTCTGGAGATATCTCCGTGAGGAGCTCCAAAAGAGGGTAAAACCTCGGAGAATTGGACCTAGACCTTGACACCATAATAAATGATTAATGCTAGATTAATACCTTTTATGATGGATGAAAGTTGTGAATCTGATTCTTGACTTCGCAGCCACGCACACGAATGGCCTCTACGAGAAGTACACGCGAAGTCCTGAAGGATCTTCTTCCGCAACAGTGCTAGCAGCTGCAGAACACTTGAAAGCTGAAATCTGCCCGCCGGGATTCAATCAACTCTTGATCAATCGTCTTGAAGCAGATAGAGATGAGGTTTGTAAGAGAAGTAGAGGACTCAGATCTGATCTTGAATCTTCTAGATATTCACCCTGAAAACCCTATCTAAAATGGAGAAGAAGAGGAGGAGGAGGCGGGTGAGGAAGAAGGCTGCAATGGATGTGTTTTTGGTGCCCATGTTTGACCCCTTTTAATGGCCTCCAAATTTTCATTCAAAATTCAAAATTTATTTTCAGAAAAATCTCTTTTAGTTGGCACATGCAAAGGAATAGGAACAACCCAAATCAGATCTCAACCAAATCTGATTTAAATTCAAATTTTAAACACATGTGCAAGAGGGAAGGAATTTGAAATCCATGCGGCAAGGTAAAACACTTCATAATTTCGAAATCACCTCTTAAAATTCGAATTTAATCCATTCAAAAACTCATACGCCACCTTGGCTGATGGTTTGAGTGATTAAAATCATTTAACACATTGCTTAATGTTTGAATTTAAATTCAAATAACAAACAATGTCGCCATGTGTCTAGCAATGGGTCCATGTGCCATGCAATAATTTTGGTTTATTTAAAATTCATGAAATCCAATTCCATGTCACCAATAATTGCCACATCATCTGAGCCTAATCCCCTTGGGTTGCACCTAATCAAATTTGGTCAAACCCGAATTAAAACAAAGCAATTTGGTTGAACCCAATCGAATCAGGTCAGACCCTGATTGAGCTCAAATTGAATCCAATTCAATTTTGGCTCATGCAAACTCAATCAAATTGAATTAATTACTTTGTGTTGGACCTAATCCAATTAGGTCAATCCCCAATTAAGAATAAATTAATTTAAAATTAATTTGATCAGCTTAAGTCCTTTTTGGTTCTGACCTAATCCAATCAGGTCAAAACCCTGATTGAGCCCAAACTTGAATCCAATTCAATTTGGCTCATCCTTAGCACAATTACTCAATCAAATTGAGTTTATTAGTAATTTAATTACTAATTAATCCTTCAATAATTACTTTAATTATTTTATAAGATAATTTGCCAATCAAATTGACCAAATTACCCCCGAATGATTCTTAATCATTCATCAGCTTTCTTGATCAATCAGGAATCTTCTATGCGTGTGACCTCATAGGTTCTAACCTAAGCCGGTAGTATAGGAACAATTTTCAACACTAATCGATGTGACCATCTAGCAATGGTACCCGACGTCCGGATAGGTCGAATATATGCGAAGCAAATATTCTGGAACCCTGAACTATGGTTACTGTATAATTCAATCCCTTTGACTCCTAATGCCAGGATGACTTAGAGCTCACTGTCAACCCTATAATTAGTACATCCATTATGTGATTAACTTTAGATATCCCGTGACTCCTCACTGGGATTACCCTGGCCAAGGTTTTGCTAAATTAATCACAAGACATTATCTCCTGTTTTCAGGAGGGGTCAATTCCATCTTGACTCACAACTGACTACGCAAGTACTTGACTGCACCCAGTGACCTTCCGTCACTGAATTAGAAATTCAGGTAGTCCGGTACCAAAGTACAGTGAGTTGCTTGCTAGTCACAGGTTGCGGTCTCAGGTCAGAGGGCCAAACTTATACCCATATCCACTCGGAACATCTCTCGACAGTAGAGCGTTCCGGAATTGGTCACGTTTAGTGAAATGTACTTCTACACTTCACTTGTGTGGCATACCAGTGTCTCCACACTCCTTGGTTAAAGGACAACCAACGTATATGTCACACAACGACCTAATCTCGATAATGTTGTCGTCCTAGTAATAACATATCATTTCGTCGCAAACAAGTTTAAGGACTCAAAGATAAATCCTCCTTTATCATAATATAAGTCCTAAGGACTTCATCATATAAGAGTTCATTTGAAGATGAAATGATGAATAATGCCAAATAACACTTTATTAATTTGTCAATTCATTTACAAAATTCAATCATCAATATGCTGACGATTGACATTTAGGATACAAATTCCAACAACTCCCACTTAGCCTAATGCCAATCGGCACAGTATCTAATACCCATCTTCGACTTGTGTTCGTCGAACTCTTTGATGCCGAGGACTTTGGTAAATGGGTCAGCCAGATTTTCTTTTATGTCAATCTTCTGAAGATCAATATCACCTCGATCGATGATCTCTCGAACCAGGTGGTAGCGACGTAGAATATGCTTGGTCCGCTGATGTGCTTTGGGTTCTCTTGCTTGAGCTATGGCCCCAGTATTGTCACAAAATACAGGCACTGGACCATCAATGGAGGGTGTCACTCCAAGCTCGGTGATGAACTTCCGCAACCATACAGCTTCCTTGGCGGCATCAGATGCTGCGATATATTCTGCTTCACATGTAGAATCTGCCACTGTATGCTGCTTAGAACTCTTCCAGCAGATGGCCCCACCCTTAAGAGTGAAGATATATCCTGACACGCTCTTGCTATCATCTTGATCTGACTGAAAACTTGAATCAGTATATCCCTCAAGTTTTAAGTCAGAATCACCATAGACAAGCCACTGATCTTTAGTATTTCTCAAATACTTAAGGATGGTTTTTACAACCTTCCAGTGGTTGCTACCTGGATCAGACTGGTATCTGCTCACTACTCCTAGTGAGTATGCCACGTCTGGTCTAGTACATGTCATGGCATACATTATAGATCCCACTGCCGAAGCATATGGAATTCTATCCATACTCTCTCTTTCTTGAGGGGTTGTCGGACAATCCCTTTTAGAGAGGTTAATTCCATGGCCCATCGGAAGATAGCCTTTCTTGGAATTAATCATACTGAACCTCTTCAGTATAGTATCAATGTATGTGGATTGAGATAATCCAAGCAATCTTCTAGATCTATCTCTATAGATCTTCATCCCTAGGATATAAGATGCTTCTCCCAAATCCTTCATGGCAAATTGAGATGATAGCCAAACCTTTATTCCTTGTAATGCAGGAATGTCATTTCCGATTAAAAGAATGTCATCCACATACAAAATAAGGAATATAATAACTGAACCATTTGCCCATTTATAAATGCAAGGTACCTCTTCATTCTTAATGAAGCCATATGTTTTGATTACCTTATCAAAACGTATATTCCAACTCCATGAAGCTTGCTTTAATCCATAAATGGATTTTTGAAGCTTGCACACTTTAGACTCATCTGCAGATGTAAAACCTTCAGGTTGTATCATATACACTTCCTCTTCTAAATCTCCATTTAGAAATGCGGTCTTTACATCCATTTGCCAGATTTTATAGTCTAAATGTGCTGCTATCGCAAGCACAATCCGAATGGACTTGAGCATTGCCACAGGAGAAAACGTCTCGTCATAGTCAATACCATAACGTTGACGATAACCCTTGGCAACCAAACGGGCTTTATAGGTCTCTACCTTTTCGTCTGCGCCCCGTTTCCTTTTGAATATCCACTTACACCCTATGGATTTAATTCCTTCGGGTGGGTCAACTAATGTCCAAACATCATTGACCTTCATGGATTCCATTTCGGATTGCATGGCTCCAAGCCATTTATCAGAGTCATACCTCTGCATTGCATCCATATATGTGATCGGATCCTCATCGTTTTCATCAAGTTCGATAGGATCCCCATCCCGGACCAAGAAACCGTAGTATCTGTCCGGCTGACGTGGTACTCTACCCGATCGCCTTAATGGTGCATCTAATATGGGTTCTGGATCTGATCTAATCAAATCCGACTCAACTGGTTCAGTAGATGGTGTCGGATCTTCTACATGTTGAACTTCTCTAAGCTCAACATTAGAGCTATTTGTTCCTTCACCAAGGAATTCCTTTTCTAAGAAAATTGCTCTATTGCTTACGATCAATTTTTGTTCTTCAGCAAAGTAGAAGAAATATCCTTTAGTTTCTTTAGGGTAACCAACAAAGAAACATTTGTTAGACTTGGGTTCAAGTTTGTCTGTCTTCAAACGTTTGACGTACGCCGGGCACCCCCAAATCCTAAGGTGAGAGAGCATCGGCTTGCGTCCAGTCCACATCTCATGTGGTGTTTTATTTACAGACTTACTTGGAAGCTTATTTAGAATATAGCAGGCTGACTCAAGAGCATATCCCCAAAAGGATATGGGCAGATTAGCAAACCCCATCATGGATCGAACCATGTCTAACAGAGTTCGATTTCTCCTTTCTGACACACCATTATATTGTGGTGTACCAGGAGGAGTCCATTGGGAGAGAATCCCATTTTCTCCTAGATATGTCAAAAATTCACTGGAGAGGTATTCACCTCCTCGATCTGATCGAAGAGTTTTAATACTCTTTCCAGTTTGTTTTTCTACTTCATTACGATATAATTTGAACATTTCAAATGATTCAGATTTATGTCTCATTAAATAGACATAACCATACCTTGAAAGGTCGTCTGTAAACGTAATGAAATATGAATATCCACCTCTAGCATCTGTGCTCATTGGCCCACATACATCAGAATGTACAAGGGTCAATAAATCACTGGCTCGTTCACCTTTTCCGATAAAAGGTGATTTGGTCATCTTACCAAGAAGACATGACTCACAGATTGTCAATGATTCACAATCATTAACATTGAGGATTCCCTCTTTACTTAACCTGTTCATCATGTTCTTGTTAATATGACCTAGCCTATGATGCCAAAGGTAGACATCCGTGACATTATCTATTCTAGGACGCTTACTTGACGTGTACATTACATTAACAGGTTGTGATAACAAGTAGATGCCATTGCTCAATTGTCCATTCATTACAGTAACACCATTCATAATGATATCACAAGAACATTTTTTTATTGAAATTTCATAACCGTTCATGGCCAAAAGGCCTACGAAAATTACATTCAATAAGAATGTAGGACAATAGTGACAATCACTCAAAACAACTACATGAGAATTGAAAACAAGTTTGAGATTTCCAAAAGCTAGAACTGGAACAGATCTTCCATCTCCAACATTCAGGAATCTCTCGTTGTTTTCAAATCTCTCATTGACCTGAAGTCCTTGCAACGAATTGCATATATTAAACAGACTTCCAGTATCTAATACCCAGGTCGAATTATCACATATAGAGAAATTACAAGGTGTTATCATATAAATACCTTGATCAGCAACTGATTGCCCTTTTCTCTTGCTTAGCCTGTTCGGGTCAAGTGAGGTAAAATACTGAGGACAATTCCTCTTCCAATGCCCCTGCTTCTTACAATAGAAGCATTCTGCCTGACTTTGGTCATCCTTAATCCTTTTGGTCTGACTATGCTGAGTTTTCAGCTTTCTATACCAATTATTGAAGTTGGGACCAGTCAACTTGTCATTATCCAATAATGAGCGAAGTGACAAGCTTGTGGCCATTTCTACATAAAAGAAAATTTGGCTATTAGTATATGAATTGACTAAACACAGTAGACTTGGACTTTAGTCTAAAGATACTCCCACTATTTTATATAAATTGGTAGCCTCTACCTCCAATTCGAAAAATTACTCCTAATTCTTTAGTGGGCACTAGAACCCAATAGATCGCATATAGGCCCGAGTGTGGCTCGGCTAACCCATATGCACCTATTGGTAGGTTCTAAACCAGTTGCTTCACCAAGCAACTTCTAGTGATAATTTTGCCCTAGGTTCTTCGGCAGGCGTGTGGCGCCTCCACCGAATACCCTAGTCAGGTCCAACCATTAAATGATAGGGTTAAGTCTAATCAACTAATAGACGACCAAGCCCGAGTGTGGCTCGGCTCACCTGACCGCCTATTGAAGGTACACTTAACTCATCATATATTGAATGACAATTCCAATGCTTGATAAGTATCAGGCGTGTCGCGCCTCCAATAATTATCAAAGCATTGGACCCATTATCACCCAACTTAATGGGAGGCTATGACCTAGTTATCCCCATAACCATTTCATTTTAAGGACCTAATAATTTTAGAGGATTTCTTAATTAGGATAGATAAGAAGATCCGGTTAGTCTAATTTCTCCCACTGACTTCACCAAATCAGATTAGACTCAAACCGGTTAAGGAGGCACCTAAATCAGTCAAACTGATTTTTCTTATAGGCATGGGCTAACTCGAATCATTAAGTGATCCAATCAAAATGTGATTGACCATGTCGGCCAGGTAAGTGAGATCGGTGGAAGGGATATGCCATTAACTCGGCAAAGATGAATCAGTGCGAGTAGCTCCCAATTAAAAACCACCGGTCAAAACTGCCAAACTTACCTTAGACACCGACTGGTTAATCAATTTCGATTTGATTACTCAAATGACTCGGGCTACACCTCTGAGCCTAAATCAAGTTCCATCTTGGTCTAATCAAAGACATGGAATTGATCAATCTACAACTATTGTATTTAACCTAGAGTTTTCTTGATCTAATCTAGTTACTACTTAATTAGATTTGATCAATTAACTCTAATTAGACCATGTTTGATTCTAACCTTAGGTCTAACCCAATCCTAAGAACTTGATTCAAGCTAACCCATATGCCCAAAAAATTATGCAATGTCAATTAATTGAGTTACAATTCTATTTCATAACACTTAATTCTCAATTAAGTTTAGACTTATGAAAGTTTTGATCATTGCATATTTCTTTTTAATTACATATTAATTACAATCTTTCAGTTCTTAAAACACATTTTCAGATCTGAGTTTTTGTAATTAATCACATGTAATCAGATTTAATTCATGTTTAAGTCATTATGTTTTATGTTCATGCATCACATATACATAACAACATGATTTAATACAAACAACATACATCTTATGTATTTGTTTTTTTACTTTTATTTTAAGATCTGATTTGTTCATTAAAATCAGAGATCATATGAATCATAAACTTTATTTAGATCTAATCTAAACAATATTATGATTTCAGATTTATTCATGTTACTAATCCTAATACAAACATGCATCATATGCATCCAAAATTTCAGATCTACTTAATCATGCATAATCAGCAATTAAATCAATCATAAATAGCACTTTAGATCTACTCTAAACATGTTAATGATTTCAGATTAATTGCAAGAATTAAAACATAAAAGTTTAAACATAAACCTGGCTCTGATACCACTGAAAGTGAATCCTAGGTTCTTCGGTGTTTAGCATGCTGAATTTTTTTTTTTTTTTTGAAAACCATGGCTGAACCTAATCGGGTTGCCTACGTACCCCTTCATAAGGGGGATCAAGCCATACGTAGTTCTTTTTAAGTTTTAAAATGCAGCGGAAAAATCGAATCAAACAATTTAATTCATGCATGCTTACAAGATCAAATCTAGAAATCAGCACCTTAAGAACACATAGGATTATGCCGGAATCGTTTAAACAATTATGCTAAAACTTTTGTGCATGATTAACTATCAGATCTGAAACTTAAGAACTCTATTCCAATTAATCTCCGAATATCCATCGAATGGATTCTGGAGATATCTCCGTGAGGAGCTCCAAAAGAGGGTAAAACCTCGGAGAATTGGACCTAGACCTTGACACCATAATAAATGATTAATGCTAGATTAATACCTTTATGATGGATGAAAGTTGTGAATCTGATTCTTGACTTCGCAGCCACGCACACGAATGGCCTCTACGAGAAGTACACGCGAAGTCCTGAAGGATCTTCTTCCGCAACAGTGCTAGCAGCTGCAGAACACTTGAAAGCTGAAATCTGCCCGCCGAGATTCAATCAACTCTTGATCAATCGTCTTGAAGCAGATAGAGATGAGGTTTGTAAGAGAAGTAGAGGACTCAGATCTGATCTTGAATCTTCTAGATATTCACCCTAAAAACCCTATCTAAAATGGAGAAGAAGAGGAGGAGGAGGCGGGTGAGGAAGAAGGCTGCAATGGATGTGTTTTTGGTGCCCATGTTTGACCCCTTTTAATGGCCTCCGAATTTTCATTCAAAATTCAAAATTTATTTTCAGAAAATCTCTTTTAGTTGGCACATGCAAAGGAATAGGAACAACCCAAATCAGATCTCAACTAAATCTGATTTAAATTCAAATTTTAAACACATGTGCAAGAGGGAAGGAATTTGAAATCCATGCGGCAAGGTAAAACACTTCATAATTTCGAAATCACCTCTTGAAATTCGAATTTAATCCATTCAAAAACTCATACGCCACCTTGGCTGATGGTTTGAGTGATTAAAATCATTTAACACATTGCTTAATGTTTGAATTTAAATTCAAATAACAAACAATGTCGCCATGTGTCAAGCAATGGGTCCATGTGCCATGCAATAATTTTGGTTTATTTAAAATTCATGAAATCCAATTCCATGTCACCAATAATTGCCACATCATCTGAGCCTAATCCCCTTGGGTTGCACCTAATCAAATTTGGTCAAACCCGAATTAAAACAAAGCAATTTGGTTGAACCCAATCGAATCAGGTCAGACCCTGATTGAGCTCAAATTGAATCCAATTCAATTTTGGCTCATGCAAACTCAATCAAATTGAATTAATTACTTTGTGTTGGACCTAATCCAATTAGGTCAATCCCCAATTAAGAACAATTTAATTTAAAATTAATTTGATCAGCTTAAGTCCTTTTTGGTTCTGACCTAATCCAATCAGGTCAAAACCCTGATTGAGCCCAAACTTGAATCCAATTCAATTTGGCTCATCCTTAGCACAATTACTCAATCAAATTGAGTTTATTAGTAATTTAATTACTAATTAATCCTTCAATAATTACTTTAATTATTTTATAAGATAATTTGCCAATCAAATTGACCAAATTACCCCTGAATGATTCTTAATCATTCATCAGCTTTCTTGATCAATCAGGAATCTTCTATGCGTGTGACCTCATAGGTTCTAACCTAAGCCGGTAGTATAGGAACAATTTTCAACACTAATCGATGTGACCATCTAGCAATGGTACCCGACGTCCGGATAGGTCGAATATATGCGAAGCAAATATTCTGGAACCTTGAACTATGGTTACTGTATAATTCAATCCCTTTGACTCCTAATGCCAGGATGACTTAGAGCTCACTGTCAACCCTATAATTAGTACATCCATTATGTGATTAACTTTAGATATCCCGTGACTCCTCACTGGGATTACCCTGGCCAAGGTTTTGCTAAATTAATCACAAGACATTATCTCCTGTTTTCAGGAGGGGTCAATTCCATCTTGACTCACAACTGACTACGCAAGTACTTGACTGCACCCAGTGACCTTCCGTCACTGAATTAGAAATTCAGGTAGTCCGGTACCAAAGTACAGTGAGTTGCTTGCTAGTCACAGGTTGCGGTCTCAGGTCAGAGGGCCAAACTTATACCCATATCCACTCGGAACATCTCTCGACAGTAGAGCGTTCCGGAATTGGTCACGTTTAGTGAAATGTACTTCTACACTTCACTTGTGTGGCATACCAGTGTCTCCACACTCCTTGGTTAAGAGGACAACCAATGTATATGTCACACAACGACCTAATCTCGATAATGTTGTCGTCCTAGTAACAACATATCATTTCGTCGCAAACAAGTTTAAGGACTCAAAGATAAATCCTCCTTTATTATAATATAAGTCCTAAGAACTTCATCATATAAGAGTTCATTTGAAGATGAAATGATGAATAATGCCAAATAACACTTTATTAATTTGTCAATTCATTTACAAAATTCAATCATCAATATGCTGACGATTGACATTTAGGATACAAATTCCAACAAATATAGGGAAAGGCTTCTTCTACAAGATCGTCCATTTTGTCTATTAGGAAGCACTCAACTTCCTTTGTGGGTTGATCAGAGGCACGAAATATATTTAACTTGACCTTCATATTCCCAAAAGATATATTCATCACTCCAGTTCTACAATTTATACGCGCATTGGCTGTAGCTAAAAAGGGACAACCTAGAATCATAGGGATATGTTTCTTAAGATTAGGCACAGGTTCCATATCAAGGACGATAAAATCGACTGGAAAATAGAATTTGTCTACCTTGACTAGGACATCTTCAATTGTTTCTCGTGGTATTTTTACAGATCGATCAGCCAATTGAAGGGATACCGAGGTTGGTTTTAACTCACCTAACCCAAGTTTCTCATAAACTGAGTAAGGTAAAAGGTTGACACTTGCCTCTAGATCTAAGAGTGCTCGATCAATGAAATTATTTTCTAAGACACAGAAGATGGTGGGAGCACCAGGATCTTTGAATTTTGGAGGGATGTTGTATTGGAGAATAGAACTCACTTGCTCAGTTAGGAAGACCTTTTTAGGCACATATGTCCTAGATTTTCGCTTTTGGGTACAAAGATCTTTGAGAAATTTGGCATAGGAGGGAACTTGTCTAATAGCATCAAGAAGCAGAAGGTTGATTTTGACTTGTTTGAAAACCTCCATCATCTCCTCTGGTGAAGTTCCTTTCTTGCCAAAGGGAGTGGGTGCATTAAGTGCTTCAGGAAATGGGGCCTTTGGAATATGAGTTTTGGAGAAGATGGATTAGCTGAAGAAGAAGAAGGTTTTGGATTTTCATGTGATACATTTTGCTCCTCTTCTTTACCTTCGTTATTGTTTCCCTCCCGATCTTATTGTCTACTACACGTCCACTCCTCAGGGTAGTCAAAGCATTGGCTTGTTCATGATGAATTGTATTTAGCTGATTTTCTTGAGCCATGTATTGTCCCTTAGGATTACTTAGTGGCTGGCTTGGAAGCTTTCCTTCCTCTCGCTTGTTCAGTGCATTAGCTAGTTGCCCAATTTGGGATTCTAGCTTGGCGATGGATTGCGTATGAGAGTGCACCAATTGTGTAATGGTTTCCAAACCTTGAAGGGAGCTCAACACTTTCTCCTCAAAGGTTGTGTTTCTATGGGGTGGAGGAGGAGTGTGTTGAAATTGAGTCGAAGGACGGTAGGAATGAATATTTTGTGGGGTTTGAAAATTGTGAAGGTTTTGAAAATTTTGGGAGTAGGGTTGGGCAGTATTCGAAGCTTGCTGCTTCCAAGAAAAGTTTGGATGGTTACGCCATCTCGGGTTATATGTATTGGAAAATGGGTCATTACCCGGTCTGGGCTGTGTTTGAGCAGCATTGATGTGTTCTTGCACGAGTTCGGGAAATTGGGGTGCTGAGGGGCACTCATGAATAGGATGGGATGGGCTAGAACAGATAGCACACACTTGTGCTTGGGAAGAGTTAATGAAATGTCCACCTATCATCAGTTGGTCAATCTTATGGGACAATGCATCTACCTTGCTAGACAGGTCCATAGAATGACTTATTTCATAAATGGTCACTTTTTTTTGAGAACTCGGGGGTGCTTGACGAGCGAAGGAGCCATGGTGGAGGGAATTTTCGTTGAGATTTTCAAACAACTGCCATGCCTCATGCTCACTCTTAAGCATGAAAGTTCCTCCACAAGAAGCATCAACCATCTGACGGTTTCGTTCAGACAATCCGTCATAAAAGCATTGCACTAACTGCCATTTGGGTATTTGTGGAAGAGTAGATGCCCTATAAGCCAATCATTTGATAGGTTTCTCTTTGTAATCCTCCAAATTATTTACTTTGACACTTGATATATATCAATAAAGGCATTGTGTTTCATCATTTGCTGCTTATCTGTTTTATTATTGGATGATGAACCCCATAAATTAGAACATTGGTTTTAGGGTTATGATGAGATCATACTAGTGAGACATAAAATCCTAAAATCCTAATTTAGAATATTCCCAGTCAAATTGGTATATTGAGTCGGGGATCAATATTACCGAAAAGACTGGCACATCTTATGTATGCTCGATGTAGAGGGTGATTGATCTCACAATCACTTGTGTGAGATACTAATACAAAGATGTGGGTGCTCATTAGAGGAATGAGTTCACTGAAATGACCAGCCATGAGAACATCTTATGGATTCTTACTTAATTATCAAAAGATAGTTCTCATAGTGGGAGTTGTGCAAGTGATCCTTAGACCTGAGATCACCATGGTACCTTGTGCACTTAAAGCTATGTTTTGGTTTCCCCTCTTTCACGACATTGCTTTGTGTACGGGGTATTCTGGATATGGTGGATTTTATACGAAGGTTGTGAGTAGGTCAACAAGGAATCAATCACTTCTAGTAAGAGAAGGTAACATCCTACTTACTCTAATCTTATGATGATTCAAGAAGCCTTTGATCAAAGCAAAATGAATATTAGAAAGAGTTTCTAATGTTTCATTGTTTGAATTATCATATAAAAGATTGAGAGAGACATGAATAAGTGATTGAGTTTGATATTGATCCATACTCATGCACTTATTTAGGATGTAGTATGACTGAGGGATTGAATTGCACGGTAACTTGCCACTGAAGGGTATGTTTGGATTTATCCAATACATTCCTCATCTTCCGGTTAGACATGATACGTTGCTAGACGTCAATCATGTCTTGTGGGTTGATCGGATCAAAGAGTTTGATTAGATCAAAGCATCAGAAAAGTTCTGATTGCTAAGTTAGGTTTAGCACTAAATTGAACCTAAATTGGATTAGAGGTATTCTAATCAGGTTAGGTCAACTTGCACCTGCACCTACTACTGGCTAAGATAAGGAACCCAATGGGTCACACACAAGAAAATTGATCAAGGGTCTAATTGGATTAGATCATGTTTGCAAGATGAACATGCTAGCATGTGTTGCAAATCCTAGCTCCTGATTCAAATTAAATTCAAATATGATTCTTAGGTTAGGTTGATCTAATATGATTAGATCATGACCTAATATGGGTTAGCCAAAAGTTGGAACCCATTTGGCTTTAATTAGACCTGATTTGATTAGGTTTAATGTTTTCTTTAAGTTGGTTAAACCCAATTGGATTGGGTTTGATAGGGCCTTCACGTCTGGACCATTAGATCGCTTCCTGGATGAAGGATCTGATCCACTGGTTGGCGCCTTCATCTGGACCATTGGATGGATTCCTGAATGAAGGATCTGGACCATTGGTCAGCGCATGAATCTGGACCACTGGATGGCTCTCTGGATGAAAGATCTAGACCGTTGCTCAGCACCTGAATCTGGACCATCGGTGATGGCATCTTGCTTCTGGACCATTGGATGGCACCCTAGATGATGATGCCTTGATCTGGACCATTAGATGGCGCTTAGATCTGGACCATTGGCTTTGGTTCACTGCATTTGGGCCCTTGGATCATCAGGATTTAAGAGGGAGACATGAGAAAGAAGTTGATACACCCTTCTCCTTAGCACCCCATCATGATGGGATGCCTCTCTTGGCACATGCCTCATCATGATGAGGTGTGTGGATGGGATGCATCCCTTTATGATGCATCCCTCCATCAATTATAAATAAGGAGGTACCTTGGGGTTCTAAAGATCATAAAAGAAAAAGTCTCTCCTTCTCTCTCCCTTATCCCTTCTTACAAGCCTCTCTCTTTTGTCCTAACCCAAGACAAGAGGGTCTTCTTTAGGACAAAAAGGCTAGTGAATGTTTTAGAGGTAGAAAGGAAGAAGGAAGTGAAGAAAAATCAGCCAATTAAATCCTTTGGAAGGATTGAACAATTAGAATCAAGTTTTGGTGGAGCTAGAGTCTTGAAACATCGAAGGGTGAACATTTGGGCACCTTAGGACATCTTCAGACATATTGGATATAGCGTGATAGATATTCTTCTATACCAAGATTATATTTTCTACATTATTTGGTTATACTATTAAGGTGATCTTGGCTTATTAGGGTTTCATATAATGGGTTTTATAAGAAAATTTTATAATCCCGTATCTTCCGCTGCGCCCTAGGGCACTGGGAAACCCAACAGTGGTATCAGAGCCACCCTTTAATCCTTTTAACCAAATGATAATACATGCTATTATCTTGATGCAATGAGATAGCTAGGTTGTTTGTATGCATGATTAGTTGATGCCATGGGATAGTGTTATATTCATGTTGTAGCACAGTATAATTGCTAGTGCTAAATTATAGAATGTGCAATGAGACCAATATAGTAGTATGAAAACTTTGGGCTGACCCATTCTGGAACAATCGACTTAATTGGTGTCTAGGAAGGAAGCCACAGGTGGTTACTTAATTAGGACCTCACTCTCTGAGTGAGGGGTGCCTCCCACCTGCTTTCCTGGCTAATTATTTGATTGTTCTTTATGGTTGAGCTTAATGTTAGTAAGATACTACTATTTGAAAGCCCTCACTATATTCATAATTAAGTCGTAGTGTTAATTGCTTTAAGCTGAGCCATTTTGAATCAATTGACTAAGTTGGTGTCTAGAAAAGAGGCTACAGGTGGTTATTTAATTAGGACCTTACTAAGTAAGGAGAGCCTCCCATCTGCTTACCGGCCAACTATTTGATTGACCTTCATGGAAAAGCTAATTGCTGATATAACACTATAAAGGTCCTTCCTTCATGCTTAGATATTATTATGTCAATATCTACGCTAGCTTGTTGTGATTCCCACAAGGCTAGTATTAGGGATTGATATTGTAATATCTTGGTGCATATGATGCATATGGCATATTTTAATATGTTGCCTTGTTGTGATTCCCACAAGGGCAGCATTATTCAAATATGATGAGAGCACAAAAGTGTGATCTATACATCGCTTAAATTAGTATTATTGCTAACAAATAATAATAAAATTGCCGCATTAATATTATATTTTTGTGGGGTGCAGGTGATTGTAAATCATAGCTAAAATACGCATAAAGTCAGTCCCAGTTGCACACTAGAAGGAGCATTAGCCAACTAGGTGCAGCCACATCCAGCAGCAGCATGTCCTCCCCATTTCGTGCGTCCATTTGAAGGAATCCCGCAGGCGTCCGTGATTCACCCTTCGTGTCACAGGTCCCAGCATCCCGCGATTTCTACATTGTCCCACGATCAGCTTCTCCCGATAGAGCCCTCGTGCAGCCCATCCACTTCTCCCAGCGCGTGTGATCAGCTCCCAGCCGTCCACACTGTCAGCTAGGCATCATACGAATCTCAGCGTTCCGAGTCCAACATCCGGCCGTCCGTGGCGATTCCACCGCGATCCAGCCTCTCCCAGACATTCCGTGTCCGCGTGCAAATTCCCCGTGTCCATGATCTCAGCGTCCGCATCCCAGCTCTTCCGTTCGCAAGCATCTCCATCCTAGCAAAGATCCAAATCTCCCGCGAAGCTTTCCGCATCCCATGGCGATTGCAATCTTCCGGAATATCAGCTCGCTTCCGAGTCCACGCGCCTTCCAACCGATCCCAAGTGTTCAAGCCCCAAGCTTCCATGTTCACAGAGGATCTCAGCTGCCTCCTGCGATCAGCATTCCTCCCTTACCGAAGATCCCAGCTTCTGTGATCAGCACCCAACCGTCCACGTCCGAGTTCCTCACGAACGCACGTCTCTTCCGCCTCTTCCCAACGATTTTTCCAGCTTCCAATCCGTGATTCCAGCATCCACGAGCCTCCCAGATTCCGGTTCTCCCGCGAGTGATCCTCCACGTCCAGATCTCACGCGTTGGAGCATCCCGCATCCCCTGCTTCTGCGATAGAACAGCAGCGAATCCCAGGATCTGTGAAGCTTCCCAGCATGCCACGTTCGCAGCCAGCCAGCATCCGAATCCCAGCAACCGTGATCCCGCGATCCACGCCCCAGATCCATCGGGTCCGCTCATTTCCACCGCGTGTGAGAAGGGGATCAACCCCAGCTTGATATATACCTCTCGGCTGGGTGAGAAAAGGTATCATCCTCATTCAGAAAAACAGAGGAGTCTCAGCCGGCTATTGAAGGAAAGAAAAAAAAAAGAAGAAGGAAGAAATAGGGGATGCCCTGTTCTTCCGAAAAGAAATAAAAAAAAAAGAGAGGCTAATATTTTAATGGAGGGCTGATATCTTGTGAAGGGTGATGGAGGAACCTTTGATGTCCTATTTTCTTTCAAGTAAATTCTGAAAGATTGATCTCTTTGATTCACATCTATTAATATGTTTTTTTGATTCTTGCATGCTTATCTATGCGATAGATCTTTTATAGTTTATATTTCTTGATTCATGGATTGTTTCGATGCTTGATTTTTCGTAGACGTAATCGGCACGATGAATACTTAGATCTTGAATTCATGTTTTTAAACTATATACTCCATGATTAGAACTAATCTATCTGATTGATCCTTAATCAAGAATCGTAGAATTTAATTGTTGAAAATAAGATCATCGAAGGGGATTCCAGATCCCTACACCATCTTAATCTATCCAAATTTCAATTTTTTGTTTATTGATTTATTTTCTATTTGCAAAACATCATCTTTATCCACTAATTTATTGAATTAATTAATCTAAAATTATATTAAATAATCTAATATATATTTCGTTCCCTGAGGATTCGACCTCGGACTCCCGAGATTTTACTACTTGTATGATTCTCCTATACTTGGAAGATTAGTTTCGTGAAAACATTTTTGCGAACGCGTCAAGTTTTTGGCGCCGTTGCCGGGAAACGGCTGATTTATTAGTATACTTTTAGATTTAATTAGTACTTTAGTAGTTAGTCTTTTTCTTTCGAAAACAAAAAAAAAAATTTTTCTTTACTGCTGTTTTTTTATTCCCTGCACAGTCTGCATCAAACTCTGATATCAATGTAATTAACCATCTGATTGAACTCAAATTTGGTCTTCGGGTGCAGAACCTGTGTTTCTTTCATCTGATTGACATTCTGAAACTTTTAAGACTATTAGATGAATACAAAACCTTGCTGCTTTCTGTTTTGAATTTTCTGCATTTAATTGTTTTAGAATCAGAATTTTATTGTTATTATATCTCATTAACCCTTGTTGCTAATTGAAAATTTAAGAAAAAAAACTTTAAGAAAAGATCAAGGGTGATTATTCAAAAATTAAGAAAAAAGAGGAAAAACCTAAAATTTCAAATTTCAAATTTCAGAATTCAAATTTCAAACTTCAACTCATAAAATTTTTTTTTTAAAAAATAAATAATTTGCTTGATCACTTATTCAATGAAATTTAATGTCATGTCATAAAACATTAAAAAAAAAATCTCTTAATTGTTGCATATAGTATAAGGCATCAGCATAAAATATTCTAAGGGCTGAACCCATTTAAAAAGATAAAGTCGGAATTTCATCACTCGTCCTTAATCCAAAAATCACCCCATTGCATAAATATTCTAAGCTTAACTAAAATCAACTAGACGTTGGCCCCTAAGGACATTCGAGCTCAATAGGACGAAGACCACCGAAAGTTGCACCAATTTCGCTCTGTGGCTTAATTGATGTCTAGGCAAGCTTTGTCCCTATAAGGAAGACAGTTCATCTGTTCGAGGCAAGTGGGTTTTAAGTGGGACCTTTGCGAACGCATCGTGACCCCTCCACTTACCTGGGAGCTTACCTGGTCAACTTGGTTCATTAGACCGGATTGGAGGCTTAGGTGCCCTCTTCAAACTAGTTAGGAGCTGTCTAGAAATTTAAGAAAAACATTAGAAATTGAGGTGTAATGTTTTGTTGCATGTTTGATTGTGAATAGATTTTTGTTTTATGGTGTCGTTTTAGGGTATCATTAGTTGGTACTTATATTTATATTTATTTAAAAAAATATAAAAAAAATTTTTAATTAAATTTTGTATGCTAGGTTGGAATAGGGACGACACCGGTTGATTAAGTCGTACAACTTTAGATCATCCCTTAGGACACATCCTTGAAATTCCTTCGCAGTATCTCACACCTTGTGAGATGGCAAATTTTTCTGATGATATAGGAAGTCACCATGGTGATGAAGGTAGACCCCCAGTTATGACACTTCGACAATACTTACATCCCACTAGGACTAGTCAACCTTCATGCATGATTATTCTTGAAAATGTAGGACACTTTGAAATCAAACCAGGAGTAATTCAATTACTGCCAAAGTATCATGGAATGGAATCTGAGAACCCTTATCTTCACCTTAAGGATTTTGAAGAAATTAGCATCACATTTAGAGTGCCAAATGTATCGGAAGATGTCCTTAAATTGACCTTGTTCCCTTTTTCCTTAAAGGATAAAGCCAAAACATGGCTGAACTCCTTGAGACCTAGATCGCTAGGAACATGGCATGATATGCAAAGAGAATTTTTGAAAAAATTCTTTCCCGCACAAAGGACTAACTTTTTGAAAAGGCACATTAGTAACTTCCAACAAAAAGACCATGAAACATTTTATGAATGCTGGGAGAGATTTAAAAATTTGCTTCTCTCTTGCCCTCATCACGGGTTTGAAACATGGAGAACCATTAGTTTCTTTTACGAAGGGTTGTCTCCACAGTTAAAACAATTTATAGAGACTATGTGCAATGGTCTATTTTTGGAAAAGCAACCCGATGAGGCATGGGACTATTTAGACTCTCTCGCAGAGACTGCACAATTATGGGATACAGGGGATAGAGTGAATAAACCTTTACCTAAGCCTACTAGCGTTGGACATGGGGGCCTTTACAACCTTAGTACTCAGGATGATATTCAGGCTAAAATGGCAGCCCTTACTAGGAAGGTAGAGGAAATTGAACTTAGAATGATTGAACCCGTCAAGACCGTAGAACATAATAGCGAGTGTTGTAGGATTTGCGAGATGCCTGGCCATCTCACCACTGATTGCCCCACAATATCCGCATTCAAGAAAGTCTTGCATGATCAGGCCAATGTTATGAATACCTATCAAAAATCTTTCAATAATCCTTTTTCGGGTACTTACAACCCTGGATGGAAGAATCATCCAAATTTTAGGTGGAAGAATGACCAACCTCAACAAGTATATAACCCAACTCCTCCACCTCCGCAACCTCATTATGCACACGCACCCCCTCAAAAACCCAGTCTCGAAGAAACTTTGCAATCTTTCATGCAAGGTCAAGCTAAAATCAATGATGAATTAAGAAATCAACTGACAATGCTGACCACTGCTTTAAGTGCTCAAGAGAAGGGTAAGCTACCAGCTCAACCACAACCTAACCCTCAAGTCTACGGTGGTAGCAATGCATCATCTTCAACTTCGCATAAAGAACAAGTGAAGAGTATAATAACTTTGCGAAGTGGAAAGGTTATTGACCGACCAGTCTCAGAACAAACACAAGTCATACCTGATTCTGACCCTTTAAAGACAAAAGAAAAGGATAACGAAGAAACTGAAGCACCAACATCAACTGAAGAAATTAAATGTCCTTTTCCCGTACCATTTCCACAAAGATTAAAACCCTTGCAAAAGCTTGAACCAAACTCTGAAATTCTTGAGCTTTTTAAGCAAGTAAAAATCAATGTACCTCTTCTTGATGCAATCAAACAAGTGCCTTCATATGCAAAATTTTTGAAAGATTTGTGCACTGTCAAGCGTCGATTAAATGTCAAGAAGAAGGCATTTTTGGCTGAAAATGTGAGTGCAATTTTACAGCATAACATTCTTTCTAAATATAAAGATCTAGGTTGCCCAACTATCTCGTGCATCATTGGCAATTTTAGGATTGAGCGAGCATTGCTAGATTTAGGAGCGAGTGTGAATTTGTTGCCATATACGGTATATGAGCAACTCGGTTTAGGTGAGTTGAAGCCAACAACTGTCACCTTACAATTAGCTGACAGGTCAGTGAAGGTTCCTAGAGGGATTATCGAAGATGTGTTGGTCCAAGTGGACAAGTTCTATTTTCTTGTTGACTTTATCGTACTGGACACACATCCGGCTCCCAATTCACCAACTCAGAATCCGGTCATCTTAGGACGTCCATTCCTTGCAACTTCTAATGCATTGATCAATTGTAGGAATGGTGTCATGAAGCTTTCTTTTGGCAATATGACCTTGGAACTGAACGTCTTTAGTATAGGTAAACAACCCAGTGATCATGAAGAAAGTAAAGAAGTTGAATGGGTTGAAACCATTGCGGAAGAATATTTGTTAAAAGAAACATTTACTGAATCGGCCGACAATGGTTTAATAGATTGGTGTCCTGAAGGTACTGCTAATGATGTGGTTCCACCTAGTTTAGATAATTCGGATGTCATGATGGTCAATGGGTGGAGACCGCGAATAGAGGACTTTGAACAGTTGCCACCTCGAAAAGCAAAGATAGTACCATCCCATGAACAAACACCTAAGCTCGAGTTGAAACCATTACCGAAGGAACTCAAGTATGCCTTTCTTGGACCCGAGGACACTTTTCCTATAATCATCTCATCTGATCTTGATCATGCCCAAGAAAGAAAATTACTTTGTGTTCTAAAGAATCATAAAAGAGCTTTAGGGTGGTCTATTGCCGACTTGAAGGGGATTAGCCCTTTAATTTGCACGCACCGGATATATTTGGAGGACAATGCTAAAACCACAAGGCAAATGCAACGCAGGTTGAATCCTACGATGAGAGATATAGTTAAAGCAGAAGTCCTCAAGTTGCTTGACGTGGGTATTATTTACCCAATTTCTGACAGTAAATGGGTAAGTCCTACTCAAGTCGTTCCTAAGAAGTCGGGTCTGACGGTAGTCAAAAATGAGCAGGGTGAGTTAGTTCCGACTCGCGTTCCGACGAGTTGGCGTATGTGTGTTGACTACCCGAAAATTGAATTTGGTCACTAGGAAGGATCACTTTTCCCTACCCTTCCTAGACCAAGTTTTGGAAAGAGTTGCAGGACACAAATTCTATTGTTTTCTCGATGGCTATTCCGGGTACTACCAAATCAAAATTTCACCTGAGGATCAAGAGAAGACTACCTTCACTTGTCCTTTTGGCATATTCGCTTTCCGTCGGATGCCATTCGGGTTGTGTAATGCTCAGCATTTTTGAAGAAATGCTCAGCATTTTTGAAGAAATGAACGAGAAATTTTTAGAAGTGTTTATGGATGATTTCTCTATTTTTGGCGATTCTTTTGATGATTGTTTATTACATTTACAAGCAGTCTTAGCTCGATGCATGAAAAAGAATCTGATACTAAATTGGGAGAAATGCCACTTCATGGTGCCAAAGGGAATTGTCCTAGGACATATTGTTTCATCGAAGGGCATGGAAGTTGATAGAGCTAAAATTGATTTAATCGCCAAGCTACCTGCACCCAAGACAGTTAGAGATGTTAGATCATTTTTGGGTCACGCAGGATTTTATAGGAGGTTCATCAAGGACTTTAGTGTCATAGCTCGACCATTATGTAACCTCCTATCCCTTGATACACCATTCAATTGGACTGAAACCTGTCAAGAGGCATTTGAAAAGTTGAAGTCTATGCTTAGCACTGCACCCATCGTGCGACCACCTGATTGGTCATTACCTTTTGAGATCAAGTGCGATGCTAGCGACTATGCGATAGGAGCTGTCCTAGAACAACGCAAGGATAATAAGCCATATGTCATTTACTATGCAAGCAAAACCTTGAACGATGCTCAAATGAATTACACCACCACCGAGAAGGAATTGCTTGCAGTAGTATTTGCATTAGATAAATTTCGCTCTTATATCCTTGGTGCTCCTATTGTTATCTTCACAGATCATGCGACGCTAAAATATTTGCTGGATAAGAAAGAGGCCAAACCACGCTTAATACGATAGATACTTCTACTTCAAGAATTTGACATCACTATCAAAGATAAAAAGGGAGTAGAAAATGTAGTTGCTGACCATTTATCACGGCTAGTTTTTAACGATTCGGTGCCACAGTTGCCCATCAAGGACTCGTTCCCTGAAGAGCAATTGTTTGCACTTTCTACTATGCCATGGTATGCTGATATTGTAAACTTTCTTGTCACGAACCAGATGCCGGAGCATTGGGGATCGAATGATAAGAATAATTTCTTGCGTGAAGTAAGAAGTTATTATTATGATGCCCCCTATTTGTTCAAGTATTGCAATGATCAAATCTTTAGAAGATGCATTCCGGATCATGAGATACAAAGTGTACTCTCTTTTTGTCATGCCAGTGCTTGCGGAGGACACTTTGCATCTAAGAAAACGGCAGCTAAGGTGTTGCAATGTGGTTTTTATTGGCCTACACTATTTAAAGATGCCCACGAGTTCTGTAGGACATGTGACCCATGTCAACGTGTTGGAAGTCTAACTCGTAGGCAAATGATGCCTCTTCAGCTTATTATTGCTATTGAAATTTTTGACATGTGGGGCATCGATTTCATGGGCCCATTTCCACCGTCTTTTGGATATGAGTACATTTTAGTTGGTGTTGAGTATGTGTCCAAATGGGTAGAAGCTGTGCCTTGTCGAACAAATGACCACAAACCAGTTTTACAATTTCTTAAAGAAAACATATTTTCTAGGTTTGGGATGCCCAAGGTTATAATTAGTGATGGGGGAAAATATTTTTGTAATAAGCCTTTTGAGATCCTGTTACGAAAGTACAGTATCACTCATAGAATTGCAACCCCTTATCACCCGCAGACTAGTGGCCAAGTAGAGTTAGCCAATCGGGAGATTAAACGAATTTTAGAGAAA
>NW_024068520.1:90000-132390 GCF_009389715.1 Phoenix dactylifera | reverse complement strand
TTAGGAGCCCTAGACTAGTTTCCTAAGAGGGGGCGCCGGCCCCCTCTTTCATGCCGCACCAAGTAGATGAGAGGGGCTCATGCCCCTCTTACTTGGTTAACCTAATCCTCATCTAATGAGGATTGGGAGCCCCTAATGTGGTTTAGCCCTATCCAATTAGGCTTAGCCCAAGGGTGAACCAGTTTGGATCCAATCTAGGTAAGTCCTAATCCAATTAGAACTTAAATCAATTTTGACTCAATTGAACTCTTCAATCCTAATCCAATTAGGAGTCTTATTGATTCATTAGATTAATAATTAATTGTGACTTAAGAAACCCTAATCCAAATTAGGACATATTTAATTTTAGTCCTAATCCAATTAGGACTCTTATTTGAATTCAAAGTCCTAATCCAATTAGGTCTTCTAGGAATCCTATTCCAAGTAGGAATCCAATTTTAATTTAAAACTCCTAATCTAATTAGGATTGTAGGTGATGCAAAAATAAAATTGTTCTCCCAAGTGCAGGAGAATCGCACAAGTAGTAAATTCTCGAGAGTCCGAGGTCGAATCCTCAGAGAACGAAATGTATATGAGATTATTTAATATAATTTTAGATTAATTAATTTAATAAATTTGTGGATTAAAATTATGTTTTGATTTTTAGAAATTAAAATTGCAGAGAATAATAAACACAATTCAATGAAATAAAAATGGTAGGGATCTGGAATTCCCCTTGATGATATTGCATCCAAGGAATAAACTCTATGGTTCTTGATTTAAGATTTAATGTAGGATAGATCTAATCATGGTATATGTTTCATGAACATATGAACTCAATTTCTAAGCATTCATCGTGCTTTCTACGTCTACGACGAATCAAATACTAAAGCAATCCATATATCAATAATCATAATCCATTAAAGATCTATCTACAAAATAACTACGCATGGATCAAGAGCATATCAATAGATATAAATCATTGAAAGCAAAAGTTTAGAGTTTACTTCAAAGAGCAATACATCAAAGGTTCCTCCATCACCCTCCCTAGGACTTTAGCCGCTCATTGAAAACTTTAATCCCCCTTTCATTTTCTTTCTTTCCTTTTTTTTTTTCTTTTCGGAAACAGGGCCTCCCCTGTTTCCTCTGTTTTTCTTTCTTTTGAATGGGCCTCCCTTTTCGAATGAGGGATGACAGACCCCTCTGTTTTCGAATGGGAGCCCCAAATAACCAGCTAACTTCCCCCCCTTTCTCGCACGCGATGAAGACCAGCTGAGATGAATCGCTGATCCCACGGGATGCTCCCTCCGGAAGGATCCGGACGCGTAAGGTGAGCGGTTGCATGCTGGGACACGGTGCTTGAGATGCGGACGCGTGTGAGAGCGGACGCTTGTGGGATCTGGGAGAAGCTGAAGATCATGGGATGCAGACATGGAATCTTTAGATGTAATCACTGGATGAAGCCGGGACATAGGGAGGAGGCTGGGAACACAGACGAGATTGGGGCTTGGATGCGGAACCTGCGGCAGAAGCGGACATCGATCGTGTGGAAGCTGAACTGAAAGATCACGCTCAAGGAGCTGGGAGGCAGACGTGTGGACGTTGGGAGGTTGGGAGGCCGAACGATGAACTCGGACGCTAGATGGGAGATTTCGCGGATGAGGCAGAACTGGGATGAAGTCGGGACTTGGGATGCTTGGATGCATGGGATGCAGACATGGAAGCTTCACGGGCGGATCACGATCACGGAGCTGGGATCTCGGCTGAACAAATGGACTCGGAAGCCTGGAATGGCTGACGGGGACTGGATCGCGGGTTGATGAGCTGCATGCGAACGCTGGGACGCGTGGCTTTGGACTCGTGGAAGAAGCGCAACAGATGAATGGAAGCTTGGGAGGAATGCATCGCACGGACACGGGATGGGAGCTGGAGCTGGGACGCATGAAGGATGCTTCACGGGTGATGAACCTGGATGGCTGAGCTTGATCGTTGGATGTGGCTGCACCTAGTCGGCTAATGCTCCTTCTAGTGTGCAACTGGGACTGACCCCATATGGTTGACTAGTCACCTACTATGATGCATCTTTTTGAACCCAATGTGCATTTTAACTTTGATTTCCGATCACCTGCACCCTACAAAAATATAATATTAATACAGCACTTCTATCATTATGTGTTAGCAATAATACTAATTTAAGTGATGTGTAGATCGCACTTTTGTGCTCTCATCACACCCCCCAACTAGCTTATTGCTAGTCTCTAGCAATTAACAAGCAATTGATAAAATGAGAGTACAAAAAGTGTTGGTTGGTCCTTTGATGTTTTATTAGAACTAATTGCATAAAATTAAGATAAGTACTCACTTTCGTAGGAATCACGATTGCACTTAGCACGTGCAACAAGCCGTTAAATCCCTAGGTTACCCTAGTGGACGAGTGTTGTCTCGTGAGGGTTTTCAGGGATGTTACCCACAAACATCATGAATTATATGACATGAGATTCTAATAAAAATAAACCCTAAGCTAATACACATGTAATTAATTGACAAATATTTTCAAGTATGGCAACTGTCAAAGCAAGGAATATAAAAGTGTAGTGTGCATCAAATCATATGACTTTCTCAGAGTACTAATACCTCCACCACAACAGAGCACCGCCTGAGTTTTAGGTGCTCTACTCAAGTCCACAAATGTTTTCTACACTTTATTAGAACCTGATGCATCAAATTTTCAGAATATCACTTGTTGTCTAAATTTGTCAAGAATGGTTCGCATATAAAGAAAGAGCTATCAATCCCAACTAAACAACCCGGGTACACAGAGGTCCAATACAATGGAGTCAAACCAACCATTACCACATGTCACTAGGTTCAGTCCAACCAACCTTATTTATGCTTATTGTTATTTTTATTTTTAAAACACATATGACGATTACAATAGTCCAACCCCATTAGGCTCTAGTAAGATCCGTGTAGCAAGCTTTCAGCCAATGACCCCCGATCCAGTTGGCTCAAGACATTAGGTGAAACACCCCTCGGGCTTAATTACTCGAATCAGACTACGCCACGAGGACAGACTTGTCATCATGAGGATTTTTTTTTGTTTTTTATTTTTTTTTTTGTGCAAGAAAAGAGAAGATGGACTGAACCATATATATATTTTTTATTATATATGTGACTGCATCGTGACTATAGGTCAACCAAGGTCGGATCATAAGGCACCTAAGTAATCTAACTGGGATATTCAACCTCTATCTTTAGGTGAAAACCAAATCCTGAACCTTATGGTACGAACAAGGATACTCATACTTCTTTTATGGATAAGGCTAACAAAAATGCCAGTTAACAAATGTGAACTCCTGAGGCTTTCCTATTATCATTAAGTACACGTGTGGGGAATCTAATAATAGGTCGCTGATCAGTCATAGTATGCATGTATTCCTTGCATTAATAGTTGCACAAACTCAATATGAAAATACATGTGCATTTGCTCAGAAAAGAAAGTAATGGAATAAATCAAATGCAAAAACCTTTTTTTTTTTTTTTTGCAAAATATTTCCCTCCCCCCAACTTAAATATTGCATTGTCCTCAATGTAAAAGATGCAAGAAAGCTATATGTGAGAAACAATAGAGAAAAGAATATTAGAGAGAAGAAGAATACCTTGAGCTGTTGATTTCCAGAAAAGAAGACCTACAAAATAAGAAAAAAAATAAAAGAAAAAAAAAATAATTCTAACTAATATACACATACCTTGGCCGTCATGCTCAGTCATAAGAAGGCTCCTCCAAGGAAAAGGAGTCCTCTTCATCTGCAAAATTCTCAAGAAAAGATTTTAATCTGTGTCCATTTACCTTAAAAATTTGACCATCCGAGTTATCTAAAATAGGTGGGACTGTATCATCAGTAGTACCTTCAGAACACCAATCTATCAAACCATTAGTCGGCCGATTCAATAAATGTTTCTTTTAACAAATATTCTTCCGCAATGGTTTCAACCCATTCAACTTCTTTACTTTCTTCATGTTCACTGGGTTGTTTGCCTATACTAAAGACGTTCAGTTCCAAAGTCATATTGCCAAAAGAAAGCTTCATGACACCATTCCTACAATTGATCAATGCATAGAAGTTGCAAGAAATGGGCGTCCTAAGATGACCGGAATCTGAGATGGTGAATTGGAAGCCGGATGTGTGTCCAATACGATAAAGTCAACAGGAAATAGAACTTGTCTACTTGGACCAACACATCTTCGATAATTCCTTTAGGGACCTTCACTGACCTGTCAGCTAATTGTAAGGTGACAGTTGTTGGCTTCAACTCATCCAAACCGAGTTGCTCATATACCGTATATGGCAACAAGTTCACACTCGCCCCTAAATCTAGCAATGCTCGCTCAATCCTAAAATTGCCAATGATGCACGAGATAGTTGGGCAACCTGGATCTTTATATTTAGGAAGAATGTTATGCTGTAAAATTGCACTCACATTTTCAGCCAGAAATGCCTTCTTCTTGACATTTAAACGACGCTTGACAGTGCACAAATCTTTTAAAAATTTTGCATAGGAAGGCACTTGTTTGATTGCATCAAGAAGAGGTACATTGATTTTTACTTGCTTAAAAAGCTCAAGAATTTCAGAGTTTGGTTCAAGCTTTTGCAAGGGCTTTAATCTTTGTGGAAATGGTGCAGGAAAAGGACATTCAATTTTTTCAGTAGATGTTGGTGCTTCGGTTTCTTCATTATCCTTTTCTTTTGTCTTGGGATGGTCAGAATCAGGTATGACTTGTGTTTGTTCTGGGACTGGTCGGTCAATAATCTTTCCACTTCGCAAAGTTATTATACTCTTTGCTTGCTCTTTATGCGAAGTTGAAGATGATGCATTGCTACCGCCGTAGACTTGAGGGTTAGGTTGTGGTTGAGCTGGTAGCTTACCCTTCTCTTGAGCACTTAAAGCAGTGGTCAGCGTTGTCAGTTGATTTCTTAATTCATCATTGATTTTAGCTTGACCTTGCATGAAAGATTGCAAAGTTTCTTCGAGACTGGATTTTTGAGGGGGTGCATGTGCATAATGAGGGTGCGGAGGTGGAGGAGTTGGGTTATATACTTGTTGAGGTTGGTCATTCCTCCACCTGAAATTTGGATGGTTCTTCCATCCAGGGTTGTAAGTACCCGAAAAAGGATTATTGAAAGATTTTTGATAGGTATTCATAACATTGGCCTGATCGTGCAAGACTTCCTTGAATGCGGGTATTGTGGGGTAATCAGTGATGAGATGGCCAGGCATCTCGCAAATCCTACAACACTCGCTGTTGTGTTCTACGGTCTTGACGGGTTTAATCCTTCTAAGTTCAATTTCTCTACCTTCCTAGTAAGGGCTGCCATTTTAGCCTGAATATCATCTTGAGTACTAAGGTTATAAAGGCCCCCATGTCCAATGTTAGTAGGCTTAGGCAAAGGTTTATTCACTCTATCCCCTGTATCCCATAATTGTGCAGTCTCTGCGAGAGAGTCTAAATAGTCCCATGCCTCATCGGGTTGCTTTTCCAAAAATAGACCATTGCACATAGTCTCTATAAATTGTTTTAATTGTGGAGACAATCCCTCGTAAAAGAAACTAATGGTTCTCCATGTTTCAAACCCATGATGAGGACAAGAGAGTAGCAAATCTTTAAATCTCTCCCAGCATTCATAAAATGTTTCATGGTCTTTTTGTTGGAAATTACTCATGTGCCTTTTCAAAAAATTAGTCCTTTGTGCGGGAAAGAACCTTTTTAAGAATTCTCTTTGCATATCATGCCATGTTCCTAACGATCTTGGTCTCAAGGAGTTCAGCCATGTTTTGGCTTTATCCTTCAAGGAAAAAGGAAACAAGGTTAATTTAAGGACATCTTCCGATACATTTGGCACTCTAAATGTGATGCTAATTTCCTCAAAATCCTTAAGGTGAAGATAAGGGTTCTCGGATTCCATTCCATGATACTTTGGCAGCAATTGAATTACTCCTGGTTTGATTTCAAAGTGTCCTACATTTTCAGGAATAATCATGCATGAAGATTGACTAGTCCTAGTGGGATGTAAGTATTGTCGAAGTGTCATAACTGGGGGTCTACCTTCATCACCATGGTGACTTCCTACATCATCAGCCATCTCACCAGATCTGAGATTTTGCGTAAGATTTTCAATATTATGATCTAAGGAATTGTCAAATGTTTGTCGATTCAGGCGTCCAGTGTTGTCCCTATTCCAACCTAGCATACAAAATTTTAGAGTTTATTTATTTGTTTGTTTTTTTGTTTTTTTTATTATTTTTTTTAATGATTACCCTTGATCTTTCTTTAAGTTCTTATCAATTTTCAAGTAGCAACAAGGGTTAATGAGATATGATGATGATAAAATTCTGATTCTAAACAAAAAAATTAAACACAGAAAATTCAAAGCAGACAGCAGCAAAGTTTATATTAATTTAATGGTTGTATCCGACGAAAGAAACAGACGGTTCAGATGAATCAGACCGTTCAGATGAAAGAAACATGTGTCCTACAGTAGCCGACGAAATTTGAGTGCAATCAGATGGTGGATTACTCAGATATCAGAGTTTGATGCAGACTATGCAGGGAATAAAAAAACAGCAATAAAGATTTTTTTTTTTTTTGAAAGAAAAAAAAAGACTAAATACTAAGATACTGATTAAATCTAAAATTATACTAATAAATCAGCCGTTCCCCGGCAACGGCGCCAAAAACTTGATGCAAAAATAAAATTGTTCTCCCAAGTGCAGGAGAATCGCACAAGTAGTAAATTCTCGGGAGTCCGAGGTCGAATCCTCAGGGAACGAAATGTATATGAGATTATTTAATATAATTTTAGATTAATTAATTTAATAAATTTGTGGATTAAAATTATGTTTTGATTTTCAGAAATTAAAATGCAGAGAATAATAAACACAATTCAATGAAATAAAAATGGTAGGGATCTGGAATCCCCCTTGATGATATTGCATCCAAGGAATAAACTCTATGGTTCTTGATTTAAGATTTAATGCAGGATAGATCTAATCATGGTATATGTTTCATGAACATATGAACTCAATTTCTAAGCATTCATCGTGCTTTCTACGTCTACGACGGATCAAATACTAAAGCAATCCATATATCAATAATCATAATCCATTAAAGATCTATCTACAAAAGCAATCCATATATCATTATGTGTTAGCAATAATACTAATTTAAGTGATGTGTAGATCGCACTTTTGTGCTCTCATCAGTAGGAATCCTATTTCAAGTAGGAATCCCAGTCCTACTCTGTTGCCCAGATAGACAACCCAAGAGGGGGGGTGAATTGGGTTTTAAAATAATTTTGCAATTAAAACGTTTGAGGATGACTAATTAATACTTTTGCAAGATGATTAATTAGTTGCTATGTGCTGTGAGTGAAATGAGAGTGAGAGAGAGAGACACAAGCAATCACAAACACAATGTTTATAGTGGTTCGGAGCTAACCCATTACTCCTACGTCCACTCCCCAAGTCTCACTTGGGAATTCACTATAACCCCTTGGATTACAGCCGGTTGTTTTACAAGCTCACAACCCAACTTGTTGTTTTACGAGCTCACAATGAACTCGGTCGGTTTTCCCAGGCTCACCGACTAGAACCACCCCGATTGTTTTCCCGGGATCACAATCGAACCCTTACACGTTGGTTTTACCCTCGGCTCAGCAACCAACCTCTACACACTCTTGATTCAATCCCCTGATTGAATCAAGCAAAGACAAGATGGAAAGAACAAGGACAAACAGAAAAACAGAGCTTCTAAAAAGCAGATATACAGCAATATAAACTAGAGAGAAGTTAAGAGCCCTCAAACACTTTTGAGTTGGAATAGAGAAGGGCTTCTTGAACTGTGAGTCTCCTCTTGAATGTCTGGTCGACTTGAGGGCAGGAGGAGACTTCTTTAAATGCTGGAAAGAGGTAGCTGGATGGAGTTAATGGCGCTCTTCCTTCTTTTCTGTTGAAAACCAGTTGGCAGAGATAGGATGCTTGATTTCTTTGAGTGGAATGGTGCTTCTCTGCCTTGCTACAGTCCTCTGTGGCTATTTAAGCCATCTCCCACGGAAACTAGCCGTTAGACACCTTTTTCTGCCCGTTCTGCACACTCTGCACATCCTGACAATATGTCCGTTGGGGTCGGAGTCGACTCGCGCGATCTGGAGTCGACTCGGCTGTAGTGGGAGTCGACTCATGCTTTTCTGGAGTCGGCTCGGCAACTGTTCCGGATTTGAATTAAAGTGACCTCCGCGACTGGGAGTCGACTCGACTTAACCCGGAGTCGACTCGCCAACTTCTGGAGCTGACTTGTCATTTTCGGAGTCGGCTCATCCCATGAAGTCCATGGAGCTAATTTTTCAACTTGGCCCACTCGAGTCGACTCGACAATCCTGGGAGTCGACTCAGCGCTCAGAGCCCGAACTCCCGATCTTCTGTCTTTTGGCTCGTCCAGTCTTGGAGTCGACTCGAACTGTTCCGGAGTCGACTCGGCTCTCAGTTTCCGAAACACAGCCTTCTGCCTTTTTGATGTAGCGCTGCCTTGGAGTCGACTCGAGCTGTCTGGGAGTCGACTCGGCTCCCAGAGACAATAATTCGGTCTTCTGTCTTTTTGGGGTCGCGCTGTCTCGGAGTCGACTCGCGCATTGCGGGAGTCGACTCGGATCTCAGAGTCCGAAAACTGCTCTCTGACTTTTGCCTTGTGTACCACTGAGAGTCGACCTGCCAACCATCGGAGTCGACTCGCGTTCCACAGGAGTCGACTCGAATCTCAGGGTCGAAAATTGCTCTCTGACCTTTCTGTCTGTAACTCCTTGAAGTCGACTCATACTACTCCGGAGTCGACTCGGTAATCATCGGAGTCGACTCGCGCACTTCAGGAGTCGACTCGCTGACAGGTTTTGAGTTGAGTCTTTCTGTTCGTCTGTCAGTTCTCAGTCGGAGTCGACTCGTAATGATCTGGAGTCGACTCGAGCCCGTGCCAGTGATTCTGATACGCTTGGAGTCGACTCGTAATATCCCGGAGTCAACTCGAGTCTCAGACTTTGGTTCAAACTGACTTCTTAACTTATCCAAAATATCTTGAACCAAGTCTAGAAACACTTAAACAAGATTTTCACTGAAACACTCAATTGAATTCATTAGTAAAACAAAAGATATACTCAAATGCTTTGAGCTCATCAAAATCAAATAGGATTTTAATCAATCACTCCACAATCTCCCCCTTTTTGATGATGACAAAACATTTAGTATATGTAAAGTGAATTGCTCAATAAACAAAGAAATGAAATCTATAAATGAATTCAAGTGTCTGGTTTTTTAATTTATCCAAACTTGAAAGGTGTGAAACAATAAATTTTGGAGTTAAAGCTCCCCCTTTCATTTGGAATTATATAAGCCTTCATGTCATGCACTCAATTGTTTGGCTTATATATATTTAATGATTTGACTTTCTTAAAAATTCAGATTCTCCCCCTCAACATATGCATTCTACTTTGTTTTGATTCTCTGAATTTCCTTTTAATGCATTGAAGTTTTTGAACTGAAATTTTTGGTTTTTAGAGGGAAAATCTGTCAATTTGTTCTTGAGTAGGATTCAACTAATCTCCGAATATCCCTTGAATAGATTCTGGAGATTACTCCATTAGGAGCCCCAACAGAGAGATAATGAGCCTCGAGGTACCAAATCCACTAAGAACAAATTATGTTTTAATTTTTGATTTCTTTTATGTTGATTCCATTTACATATCTATTAAATATTTCTCCCTCTTTTTGTCATCGTATCAAAAAGGAAGTGAGTATAACACGCAATCATTTAGAGAGCAAATTGCACAAAATTGAAGAGAATATGTCTACTCATTGTATTGATATGTATGTAAATACATTTGTGAATACAATAAGTAAAGCAAAAAGAATACATGTCAACATACAAAAAGATATCTAAGGCTTCCTTGAGGAGGATGCGGCTCCCTGGGGCATGCGCTCTGCAAGTAGTGTGACTGCATTGGTGACGTGCTCGAGCTATCGGATAATGGCCGAGGTGGCCCTGCTATGTGTCGTATCGAGCTCGGTCACCGACTGCTGAAGTGTGTCAAGCTTGGCGATGAGCACATTCGCCAAGCGCTCGGCCCCCTGGGTAGTGGTGCCCATGTCGTGTCGCATGTCATCGCGCATCTTCCGAGTGGTGCTCGTGACTTCGCTCATGCTGTGGAACTGGGCTTGGATCAGGAACCTTACATTGTAGATCTCTTCCCGCACATGGGCTGTCATCTCAGCCACGGCTGACAGGGAAGGGACCAACGCTGAAGAAGGTGCAAGAGAAGGAGCAGGCACTGAACCCCGGAGCTCCCTAAGTAGGTCGTCCCGGAGATCTCTAACTATCTCCTGCCGCAACTCCCGGAGCTGCTCAGGAGCGATCCGGACCTCCATGGGCTGAGTAGGTGGAGCTGAGGAGGAGGGTCCGGCTGAGGTGGTGGGAGCAGAAGTGGAGGGAAAGGTAGGATAGTCTGAGTCTGGGTCAGGACTGGGGGAAGGTCTGGTGGTATGTGTGGAGGTGGATGATTTCCTAACCCAGGTTCCCTCGACCTTCCGAAACCCCATCCTGTGTAGGGTTCCCGGATGCATGCGATCTGTCCATCGCAATGCGCGAGAGGGTTCCCCCTCAGGAATGGGAATCTCGGCCTCCCTAAATAGAAGAGTGAACATCATGCCATAGGGGAGGGTGAGCCTAGGTCTATCTAGTGGCTCACATAGGTATCTATACATCATCTTGGAAAAGTTGATTGGGGTGTCCTGGAGGATGTAGAACATAAGAGCTAGGTCTCTCTCAGATACAAAATCGAAGCGGCCAGTCTTCGGGAAGAGGGACCTAGAGATGATACTCAAGAGGAGCCGCATCTCAACTGAAAGTGAGCTAGCGGACACCTCATCTAAGGGGGACTGAGGTGGATGTCCTAGAATGGCCGTAAGGGCCTCAGTCCTATCCTCGGGGTGTGTGGGAGCCACCCCTACTTGTGGAAGATGGAGGACCTGAGCAATGATATCCTCCGAAATGAACAATGGGACACCGGCTACCGTGCCCTCGATACCCCCATCGCCCCTATGTACAGTACCATAGAACTCCCTAACTAGGCCAGGGTATGTGGGGAGATCTAGAGAACAAAAATACTCTAAGCCCTGGGCCCGCAGTCTCTCTCCTATAGTAAAGCCCTTCCGGGAGAGATAGTCGAAATCGACGTATCTCCCGGTGGAGACCGCCTTCCCGGCGCACGGCCTCGAGGGAACCTCCCTCGGCGGGGAACGAGCCGGAGGTTGTGGCCTCGCGGGATCGTTCCGAGCCTTGGAACGCCGCTCGGCACCGGTTGCGGGTTGGGGTCTCTTCCGGACAACGGCTTTAGGAGGCATTTTGACCTAGGGAAGAGGAAGGAACCTAAAGAAGCGAGGAAGATGGACGGGAAAAACCTTAAGGTCGGCCGGAGACGCTCTAGGAGTCGGCTCTAGGGCTTGTGAACAGTGGCGGCGGTGAATAGAAGTGTTGAGTAAACGATGAAGTTAGGGTTAAAAAATCGGATCCCGACTGCGAGTCGACTCCAAAGTATGCGCGAGTCGACTCTCCTTATGCGCCTATTGACCTCGAGTCGACTCCCGACTGAATGCGAGTCGACTCCCCGTTACGAGCCGACTCTGAAACTTGCTCGAGTCGTCTCGAACTCTGGCACGCACCTAAAAATCATGCTATGTTCGTGCCGAATAAGGGAAAATCACTAAGTTATGATCTGATTTGATGATCATTGTAAAGAAACTCTAAATTAGCCACAATCTAATCATCAAAATCAATGAACTAGTGGAAAATACCACTAGGATGGATCAATCACTCCCAATCCCCTCCTAAGCACACTAAATCTCTCTTCACTTAAGGGTTTTGTAAAAATGTCAGCTAATTGATCATCAGTGCAAACAAATTGAAGTGTCACATCACCATTCAGTACATGATCTCTTATGAAGTGATGTCTTATCTCAATATGTTTAGTTCTTGAATGCTGAATTAGATTTTTAGTTAGATTAATGGCACTTGTATTGTCACAATTAATGGGAATTTTATCTTGTTTAATGCCATAATCTTCCAATTGTTGTTTGATCCACAAGATTTGAGCACAACAACTCCCGGCTGCAACATATTCAGCTTCAGCAGTAGATAATGCAACCGAGTTTTGTTTCTTGCTAAACCATGAGATTAAGTTTTCTTCTAGGAATTGACATGACCCGCTGGTGCTTTTTCTATCAAGTTTACATCTAGCAAAGTCTGAATCTGTGTATCCTATTAAGTTTAGGCTAGATTCTTTAGAATACCATAACCCTATATTCTTTGTTCCTATTAGGTATTTAAAGATTCTCTTGACTGCAATTAGATGAGATTCCTTAGGATTAGACTGATATCTAGCACACATGCAAACACTAAACATGATATCAGGTCTACTTGCAGTAAGATACAATAAAGATCCTATCACACCTCTATATAGTTTCTGATCTACAGATTTACCTGATTCATCTTGGTCTAATTTGCATGATGAGCTCATGGGGGTGCTGATTGACTTGTTCTCCTCCATATCAAACTTCTTAAGCATCTCCTTGATGTATTTAGCTTGATTGATGAAGATACCTTCTTCAGATTGTTTGATTTGAAGCCCGAGGAAATAATTCAGCTCTCCCATCATGCTCATTTCAAATTCACTCTGCATCAAGTCAGCAAATTCTTCGCAGAGGCGATTGTTAGTAGCACCGAAAATAATATCATCAACATAAATCTGCACTAACAACATATCTTTGTTTTTCTTCTTTAGAAACAATGTTGTATCTACATTACCCCTAGAAAACTCATGTTCTAATAGGAATTTGCTAAGCCTCTCATACCATGCTCTAGGTGCTTGTTTCAAACCATAAAGTGCCTTGTTCAATTTATATACATGATTAGGGTATTGATGATTTTCAAAACCAGGAGGTTGTTCTACATACACCTCCTCATTAATATACCCATTTAAGAATGCACTTTTTACATCCATTTGAAATAATTTGAAGTCCTTAGAGCATGCAAATGCTAGTAAAAGTCTAATTGCCTCAAGTCTAGCTACAGGAGCAAAGGTTTCATCAAAATCTATACCTTCTTCTTGATTATAACCCTTTGCTACTAGTCTAGCCTTATTCCTTATTACAATTCCATTTTCATCAAGTTTATTTTTATAAATCCATTTGGTACCTATAATTGAATATTCAGTAGGTCTTTCAACTAGATTCCATACTTTGTTTCTAGTAAATTGGTTTAATTTTTCTTGCATTGCATTTATCCAATTTACATCTTTTTCAGCTTCTTCTATGTGTTTGGGCTCAAAATGTGAAACGAAAGCTAGATGATTGTTTAAGTTCCTAAGAGATGCTCTAGTCCTAACAGGTTGAGATGGATCATCTAGAATTAATTCCTTAGGATGCCCGTGAGCAAACCTCCAAGCCTTAGTCAGCCCATGATCCATAATAGCCTCTTGGCTTGATGATGCATTTCCAATTAATTTTTGATTATCATCTTGTAATGTCATCTCATCTATCTTCTCTTCAAGAATTTCACCATCATCATCAAAATTAACTCTCTTGCTAGAAGAGATATCACTAAAATCATCAAAAATAACATGTATGGATTCTTATATAACTAGGGTTCTTTTATTAAAGATTCTATAGGCTTTACTAGTTGTGGAGTACCCCAAGAATATACCCTCATCAGATTTAGAGTCAAATTTTTCTAGATTATCTTTTCCATTATTATGAACAAAACACCTACATCCAAAAATATGAAAATAGTTCACTTTTGGTTTTCTATTTTTCCAAAGTTCATAAGGTGTTTTCTTTATGATGGGTCTTAATAAAACTCTATTTAATATATGACAAGAAGTATTGACGGCTTCTCCCCAAAAGTACTTAGGGAGGTTACTTTCACACAACATAGTTCTAGCCATTTCCTCTAGAGTTCTATTTTTCCTCTCCACAACTCCATTTTGTTGTGGTGTCATAGGTGCAGAGAAATTGTGTGTTATCCCCTTTTTACTACAAAACTCATCAAATAAATGATTTTCAAATTCGGTACCATGGTCAGTTCTAATAGCTATTACTGAAGTATCTCTAGCATTTGTTACTTCTTTATGAAATTTCTTGAAAATTGAAAATGCTTGATCCTTATAGCCTAAGAACATGACCCAAGTATATCTAGAATAATCATCTACGATAACTAGACCATATTTATTTCCACCTAGACTTGTGGTTCTAGTTGGTCCGAATAGGTCCATGTGTAGTAGTTCTAGAGGTCTAGAGGTAGAGACACAATTTATAGATTTAAAGGAGTTCCTTGATTGTTTGCCAAATTGACATGCTTCACATATTTTATTCTTTTCAAACTTTAATTTTGGCAAACCTATCACAGAATCTCTTTTAACTAGTTTAGATATGGTGTCCATGCTTGCATGACCTAACTTACGGTGCCATAACCAACTAGCATCATTATCCTTAGTTTCATTAACAACTAAACATGGGTTGTGTTTGGCAAGATCCTCAAGGTCTACAACATACACATTTCCACGTCTTATTCCTTTAAAAACTAAACTATTGTCATTTGGGTTTGTTATGATGCATAGTGATGGTTTAAACATAACATTATAACCTCTATCACATAATTGACTAATGCTTAATAAATTATGCTTAAGACCATCAACATATCGAATATTATCAATAAAAGTTGAAAGGGTAATTTGTACTTTACCTATACCAATGATGTGACCTTGGTTATTGTCTCCAAAAGTCACAACACCTCCCTTCTTAGCTTCAAGGGTGAAGAATTGATCCTTGTCACCCGTCATGTGTCTTGAGCAGCCACTATCCAAGTACCAACAATTTTTGTCGACCTTGGCTGCAAGACACTCCTACACAAGCAAATCATATAATCTTAGGTACCCAAGTTTTCTTGGGTCCTTCATGGTTAGTAATGTTGGTTTCCTTTTGGAACCCAAACTCTCTTAATTTTTCTTTTAGTTTTTCCTTTCCTATAATTACACACATTTGCTTTATGTCCTAAAGTTCCACAACAAAAGCAGGTTATTTTCTTAGTTTTACTTTTCCCTGCTTTAACAAAGAAGTTACTAAGAAGTTTTTGCTTATGTTTAGGTTTATACCCTTTTACCCGCTCTATTGAATACCACTCTTTGACTATTAAGTATCATATTCAATTTTTCAGAACTATATGTAAATTTTTCAACCAAGGGTTTGTATTTTTCAAGTTCTTTAGTTAGTGTTTGTTTTTCTGCTTTTAGATCATTTAGTTCTTTTGTGAGACTCTCATTTATATGTTTATTGTTTTTGGGTCTAATGTTTCTTTGTTCAGCCTTTCATTTTCTTTAGTTAAGGTATTATTCTTTTGTATCAAGATTTGGTTACTTGTTTTAAGTTCTGCATTTTCTTTGATAAGAACATCTTTATCCTTAACTAATGAATCATACTTACGGAGATGAGTTTGGTTAGTTACTTTTAGTTCTTTGTTTTTAACGTTTATTGTTTTGTATTCATCCATTAATTCATTGAAAGCATCATATAATTCATCGAAAGTAAAATCTAAATGTGATGCGGATGTTACCTCATTTTCATTGGCCATGAAGCAGAAATTGGCCTTTTCTCCTTGTTCCTCATCCGATGATGATGATGATGTGTCGGAGTCCGATAGGGTGGTGACAAGGGCTTTCTTCTTCTTGTACTTGCTCCCCTTCTTCAGTAAAGGACACTCAGCTCTGATGTGTCCCGGCTTCTTGCACTCATAACATCCAATCCCCTCATTTTTCCCTTTCCTTACCTTTATCCTTTCGATAGAAATTTGAGGGGCCTCTCCTTTGATGAAAGGACTTCTTTTGGTTGATGAATCTTCTGAACTTACGTACGAGAAGAGCCTCATCATCCTCTCCCTTGTGATCTTCTTCTTCACTGCTGCTACTGCAAGACAAGTCTTTGTTAGATGATGTAGATTTGAGAGCTATTACCTTTTTCTTATGGGAGGACTCTTCTTCGCTGTGTTGCTTCATTGTTAGCTCGTGCGTCATTAGGGATCCAAGAAGCTCCTCAAGTGGTAGCTTGTTCAAGTTCTTGGCTTCTTGGATTGCCGTCACCTTGGCTTCCCATGACCTTGGTAGACAGCGAAGAATCTTCCTGACAAGATCACTGTTAGTATAGTTTTTGCCAAGGCTTTTTAGGCCATTGACAATGTCAGTAAATCTAGTGAACATGCAAGTGATTGTTTCATTAGAATCCATCTTAAATAGTTCATACTTATGAACCAATATGTTTATTTTGGATTCTTTGACTTGATTCGTGCCCTCATGGGTCACTTCAAGTGTATCCCAAATCTCTTTTGCAGAATTGCAAGTAGAGACTCTATTGAATTCATTCCTATCTAATGCACAGTAAAGCACATTCATTGCTTTGGAATTGAGTTGTGCCTTTCTCATGTCATGGTCATCCCAATCCTTTTCGAGTTTGGGTACAGTGACACCCTCTACATAGATGGATGGGATGTATGGTCCATTTACTATAATGGTCCACATCTCATAGTCTTGGGCTTGGATAAATATTCTCATCCTAGCCTTCCAATATGAGTAGTCGGATCCATTAAAGAATGGGGGTCTTTGGGTGGACTGACCCTCAATGTGGGAAGATCCAAATGGGGTTGTCATTTTGATCTTTTACTCTTAGGGTAGAAGAGTTTAGGCTCTAATACCACTTGTTGCCCAGATAGACAACCCAAGAGGGGGGGTGAATTGGGTTTTAAAATAATTTTGCAATTAAAACGTTTGAGGATGACTAATTAATACTTTTGCAAGATGATTAATTAGTTGCTATGTGCTGTGAGTGAAATGAGAGTGAGAGAGAGAGACACAAGCAATCACAAACACAATGTTTATAGTGGTTCGGAGCTAACCCTTGCTCCTACGTCCACTCCCCAAGTCTCACTTAGGAATTCACTATAACCCCTTGGATTACAGCCGGTTGTTTTACAAGCTCACAACCCAACTTGTTGTTTTACGAGCTCACAACGAACTCGGTCGGTTTTCCCAGGCTCACTGACTAGAACCACCCCGATTGTTTTTCTGGGATCACAATCGAACCCTTACACGTTGGTTTTACCCTCGGCTCACCAACCAACCTCTACACACTCTTGATTCAATCCCCTAATTGAATCAAGCAAAGACAAGATGGAAAGAACAAGGACAAATAGAAAAACAGAGCTTCTAAAAAGCAGATATACAGCAATATAAACTAGAGAGAAGTTAAGAGCCCTCAAACACTTTTGAGTTGGAATAGAGAAGGGCTTCTTGAACTGTGAGTCTCCTCTTGAATGTCTGGTCGACTTGAAGGCAGGAGGAGACTTCTTTAAATGCTGGGAAGAGGTAGCTGGATGGAGTTAATGGCGCTCTTCCTTCTTTTCTGTTGAAAACCAGTTGGCAGAGATAGGATGCTTGATTTCTTTGAGTGGAATGGTGCTTCTCTGCCTTGCTACAGTCCTCTGTGGCTATTTAAGCCATACTCCATAGAAACTAGCCGTTAGACACCTTTTTCTGCACGTTCTGCACACTCTGCACATCCTGACAATATGTCCGTTGGGGTCGGAGTCGACTCGTGCGATCTGGAGTCGACTCGGCTGTAGCGGGAGTCGACTCATGCTTTTCTGGAGTCGGCTCGGCAACTGTTTCGAATTTGAATTAAAGTGATCTCCGCGACTGGGAGTCGACTCGACTTAACCCGGAGTCGACTCGCCAACTTCTGGAGCTGACTTGCCATTTTCGGAGTCGGCTCATCCCATGAAGTCCATGGAGTTCCCTAGCTTCGTGAGTGGAAAACAAAGGAAGGTAGTTCAATAGGGCTTTTTCCCAGTGCATCAAGGATCACGATCAGGATCTGCTAACTCAGCAACAAAGAAGAAGCGAGGGCGAGCTTAGGCTACCGGTGGCTCACTTGCTTCTAAAATGCCCGGTTCGCCTCTAGAGTTGGGTCGTACTCGACTCGATCCTGGTCTGGTCGACCTAACCTTGATGAAGGAGTGGATAACACGACCCCAGAGAGATAAGCATGACGGGGCTAGCTAATAGGAATCAGGTAGTGAAGCAAGATGGAAAGCGAAGCGTTTTTCAACTTGGCCCACTCGAGTCGACTCGACAATCCTGGGAGTCGACTCGGCGCTCAGAGCCCGAACTCCCGATCTTCTGTCTTTTGGCTCTCCAGTCTTGGAGTCGACTCGAACTGTTCCGGAGTCGACTCGGCTCTCAGTTTCCGAAACACAGCCTTCTGCCTTTTTGATGTAGCGCTGCCTTGGAGTCGACTCGAGCTGTCTGGGAGTCGACTCGGCTCCCAGAGACAATAATTCGGTCTTCTGTCTTTTTGGGGTCGCGCTGTCTCGGAGTCGACTCGCGCATTGCGGGAGTCGACTCGGATCTCAGAGTCCGAAAACTGCTCTCTGACTTTTGCCTTGTGTACCACTGAGAGTCGACCTGCCAACCATCGGAGTCGACTCGCGTTCCACAGGAGTCGACTCGAATCTCAGGGTTGAAAATCGCTCTCTGACTTTTCTGTCTGTAACTCCTTGGAGTCGACTCATACTACTCCGGAGTCGACTCGGTAATCATCGGAGTCGACTCGCGCACTTCAGGAGTCGACTCGCTGACAGGTTTTGAGTTGAGTCTTTCTGTTCGTCTGTCAGTTCTCAGTCGGAGTCGACTTGTAATGATCCGGAGTCGACTCGAGCCCGTGCCAGTGATTCTGATACGCTTGGAGTCGACTCGTAATATTCCGGAGTCGACTCGAGTCTCAGACTTTGGTTCAAACTGACTTCTTAACTTATCCAAAATATCTTGAACCAAGTCTAGAAACACTTAGACAAGATTTTCACTGAAACACTCAATTGAATTCATTAGTAAACAAAAGATATACTCAAATGCTTTGAGCTCATCAAAATCAAATAGGGTTTTAATCAATCACTCCACATACTCCAACTAGGATTCCTAGTCCTAATCCAATTAGGACTCTAGGAATCCTACTCGAAGTAGGACTCTTGTTTCAAGTCCAATTAATCAATTTTCTTTGTTCCTTCTTCAACTGAATATCAATCGAATTGATTACTTGTGATTCCTAATCACGATTCAACCATCGGATCGGTCAATACTTCTAGTGTGTGTGACCCCATAGGTTCTACTCTGACTGGTAGTGAGATATATTATGATCTCTATCACAATATCATTGAAGACTCCTTTCAATGGATTGGAACGGTTCCAACTCTACTCATTAGGGTTTATCGATCATCGAGATAATCCCTGTGAGTCCCACAATCCACCAGTGACACCTAGCAGCATGTAGTGGCTACCCAGTAGAATAGAATGATGAACCTCTAGGTGCAGTTATCATATGATACAGTCCTACTATCGTGGATCCCTACAGGACGGAGGTCATGGATAACTCGCCAAACCCCTTCGTCTGTCATATGTCAAGATTTATTTGACTCGAGTTCGTTAGTGGAAAACTCTTTCTCCACTTTATATTACTGCCCTGGCCAAGGTCTTAGAACTCAGTCTAACAAATCACATAGGATCACTCCTCTTCTATCAAGGTCGATAGATTCCATGTAAGTGCATACCCTACTCCTACAGTGAACTTAATGCAGCCAATCTACACTACAAGGACCCATATGACTAGAGACCATGTATACGTGTAGTCAAACTACAATAACCTCACTGTGAGTAGCTGAAGCACCGCAGGTCAAAGGACCAGTCATACTACTGCAACATCAAGCAAGTCACTGACGAGTGGATAGACATCCAAGTGCTTCTTGTCTTGGTCACGCTCAGTACCCTTGTTCTGTAACAAGCACCTGCACTATCACTTCAGTGTCCCTACACTGTGGACTCAAGTCTCGTCCATCCAGAAGGAAAGTGATCTGTGCACTGATCGGATCAATCACCGTCCTCGTGATGATCCATTGATCAGGAGCATTTAGAAATTAATCACCAATGATACATGGCTCAAATTCTCAACTCTTGAGAATATGCATCATCATCTTATTAATTTCTTGGACGATTCATAGACACATAAACAATATGAATGAAAAGATGCCTTTTATTTATTCAATAATAAATAGTCAAGTACAAAATTATGTCCCTAGAATTAACAATGTATCAGCCAGATTGGCTTCTAGGGCATACATCTAACAATCTCCCACTTGCACTAAAGCCAATCAGCCATAAACCTAAGCCCCATCTTCTCAAGATGCGTTTTAGTTTTCTGCCGACTTAGCTGCTTAGTGAATGGGTCCGCCACATTTTCTGTGGAGTCTACTCTCTGATCCTCTACTTATTAGGTTAAACTGCCGTTCTATGTGCTTCGATTTCTGGTGAGACCTTGGCTCCTTAGCTAGTGCTATGGTGCCTTTGTTATCGCAGTAGAGTGTTATGACATCTGATGACATTACACCTAACTATGCAATGAACCTTTTAAACCAAAAGATTTCCACTACACCCTTAGAGACGACTTAACATTCAGCTTCTAAGGTAGAATCTATAATGATCGGTTGTTTGAAATTCTTCCAATTTACTGAACCACCATTGCACATATTCTGATGTAGACTTTCTATCATCAATATGTGTGCATCCTTCTACCTTCAACTCTGATCTTCTTCCTGTTAGGAATCAAACAGCAAATGCGGAATATAAAGGATAGTAGGAGAGATGAATAACACGGCAAAAGCCATAGCAAAACGCACAAGACAAACAAGTTTATGTGGTTCGGAGTCTCTTGCTCCTACGTCCACAGCCGCACAGATCAATAATTCACTATATGATCAAAGGAGGTTACAGAGATTCAAGAGAAGAGAAAACAAACTCTCTTTCTCACAGCAAACAATCTCTCTCAAGATGAGCAACACGACGTCTTGCTGATGCACACAAAGGATCTTCCTTTTGGAACCTCTCGTTGATGAGTTCTAGGGTTTCTCTGGGTTGCAACCTTCCTCTCGTGTCCCTCAAGAAGTCTATTTATACCTCCAAATCTCTTACTTGATTAGGGCTACCAAAAACCTTGGCTTGGACCCGGTTCATAACTCAGCCTTGCGTGAAACCCGTGCTCGAGTCGACTCCCGCAATTCTGCGAGTCGACTCGGAAAACAGTCCACAGAAAAATGCCTCTCTGTCTGCCTGTGGGAGTCGACTCCTGGAGTTCTCGAGTCAACTCCAACACTGGGGAGTCGACTCCCGTTCTGCTGGAGTCGACTCCAAAAGCTGTGCCAAGACTTCCTGCGTGCCAGAGTCGACTCCAAGTCTGCTGGAGTCGACTCCGGACCTTGCTGAATGTTTCTTTCTTTGCTGATTCAACTCCGAATCTTCTCGAAACTCTTTCCAGCTTGTCTTCCCTTGATCCTCCACCACCATAGTGCACATAGGAGTCTAGGAAAAAGAAATGGATCAGGCTCCACAACCCAACAACTCTCCCACTTGGAGACTGATACATCCAGTTGTGCATCTATCTTGAAAATAAAACAAACTTCCATATCTTGATATGTATTCTCTGTGCGGCACCTCCATTCAACTATCTTTGGAGGCCAATTGAGGCCATGCATAGCCTCAATTTCTCTGTAGTGACTGTCTTAGTCAACATATCAGCTGAATTCTTTTCTCCTTGAATCTTCTCAAGTAACAAAGTGCCATCTTCTAGCAACTTTCTGATGAAGTGATATCTCAGCTGTATGTGCTTCGTTCTTGCATGAAACATTGGGTTCTTAGCTAAGTGAATAGCACTTTGACTATCGCAGAATAGTACACTACATTTCTGTTCTCTGCCCAGCTCTTTCAGAAGGTTTTGTAGCCAAATCATCTCCTTGCTGGCTTCTGTAATGGCAACATATTCTGCCTCAGTTGTCGAAAGAGCAACGATCTTTTGCAGTTGTGAGAACCAGCTCACTGCTGTCCCGCCTACGGTATAAACATACCCTGTGGTGCTTCTTCTAGTGTCAGTATCACCTCCTAGGTTTGCATCCACAAAACCTTGTAGTGTTTGACTGCCTTTTCTATAACACAAGCCTACATTTCTGGTGCCTTTCAAATATCTTAGGATCCACTTGACAGCCTCCCAATGTTGTCTACCCGGATTGGCCATGTATCTGCTCACAGCTCCCACTGCATGTGCAATGTCGGGTCTCGTGCATATCATAGCATACATCAAGCTGCCTACAGCTGAAGCATATGGTACCCTTGACATCTTCTTCAGCTCCTCATCATCCTTGGGTGATTGCTCTTTTGAAAGTTTGAAATGGCTCGCTAAAGGTGTCTTCACAGAATCTGCATCTGTCATATTGAATCTATTCAACACCTTATCAATGTAGTTAGCTTGAGAAAGCTTCAGTGTTCCAGCCACCTTATCCCTTTCAATCCTCAGCCCAAGCATCTGTTTTGCTGCACCCATGTCTTTCATTGCAAACTTTCTTGATAGCTCTTTCTTCCATCTTTCAATCTCTTGTAGGTTCGGTCCGGCTATCAACATGTCGTCAACATACAAGAGTAAGATGATAAAACCGCCATCAAGTACCTTATGATAACAGCAATGATCTTCTTGGCATCTTGCAAAACCATTGTTGATCATGAATCCATCGAACTTTTTGTACCACAACCTCGGGGCCTGTTTCAAACCATACAAACTTCTCTTCAGTTTGCATACAAGGTTCTCCTTGTTAGGAACTGCAAAGCCGATAGGTTGCTGCATGTAGATGTCTTCATCAATCTCTCCATGGAGAAATGCAGTTGTAACATCCAACTGCTCCAAATACAGATTTTCTGCTGCCACAATACTCAGAATCACTCTGATCGTTGAATATTTGACTACTGGAGAGAAAATCTCAGTGTAGTCGATACCTTCCTTCTGTTGGAAGCCTTTCACAACCAACCTTGCTTTGTACCTTTTGCTGCCATCATGTTCCTCTTTAACTTTGTAGACCCACTTGTTCTGTAAAGCCTTCTTGCCTTCTGGTAGTGAACTGAGTTCCCAAGTTTGATTTCTATCCAAGGACTTCATCTCGTCCTTCATGGCTAACTCCCACTTCACCGAATCTTCACTTTCCATGGCTTCTTCATAACACTCGGGTTCACCTCCATCTGTCAATAGCAGATAATGTAAAGAGGATGAATATCTATCCGGTTGTCTGGAGATTCTTGTAGATCTTCTCAGCTGTGGTATACTTGGTTGAGGTTGTGCCGCAACAGTTTCTGAATTTTCAGAATTTCTCTGAACTCTTTTGGCAACGTCTTCTTCTGTAATCTCTTGCAACTCAACTTGCTGTTTTTCCTTGCTTTGCTCCCCTGCACTCTCAAGATCTGAAGTATTCTTGTCCTTATAGAGAACTCGCTCATTGAATATCACATCCTTGCTTCTGATGACCTTCTGGTTCTGTGCATCCCAGAACTTGTAACCAAAATCATCTGTACCATATCCAATGAAGAAACACTTTCTGGACTTTGCATCTAGCTTGTCCCTTTTCTCTGCATTAATGTGCACAAAGGAGACACACCCAAAGACCCTCAAGTGTGACAAATTTACTATTTTTCCTGTCCACTCTTCTTCAGGCAATTTGCAATCTAGGGGAACCGACGGGCCTCTGTTTATTAGATACGCTGCGGTGTTGACTGCCTCAGCCCAAAACATCTTGGGCAAACCAGCATGGATCCTCATACTATTGGCTCTCTCGTTCAGGGTTCTGTTCATTCGCTCAGCCACCCCATTTTGCTGCGGTGTGCTCGGTATTGTCTTCTCCATTCGGATTCCATTCACTGCGCAGAATTCCTTGAACTCACTGCTGTCATACTCACCGCCATTGTCAGACCTTAGTCGTTTTATCTTTGCACCAGATTCATTCTCCACCAGACTTTTCCACCTTTTGAAGGTGACAAATACCTCTGATTTGTGCTTCATGAAATAAATCCAAACCTTTCTGGTAGAGTCGTCAATGAACGTGACATAATAGTGTGAGCCTCCAAGAGATGCAACCGGTGAAGGCCCCCACACATCTGTGTGTACAAGCTCTAGCTTTTCTGTCTTCGGTGTTCTTCCACCCTTTGAGAAACTAACCTTTTTCTGCTTCCCAAATATGCAGTCTTCACAGAGACCTACATCAACAGTTTTCAGATCTGCTAGCTTGTTCTTCTTCACCATCATCTTCATACCTTTCTCACTCATATGTCCAAGTCTGCGATGCCAAAGACAACTATCTGCACCTGTTTCTGTTAATGCCACCGTATCCTTGGTGTCATTGGTCATGTAGAGAGTCCCCAACTTGTTCCCACGTGCTATCACCATAGCTCCTTTGGTGATTTCCATGAACCACCTACGAAGGTAGTAACATACCCTTCGCTGTCAAGCTGCCCAACAGAAATCAAGTTTTTCTTCAAGCCTGGGATATGCCTCACATTCTTCAATTTCCACACTGACTGATTCATCATCCTGATATGAACTTCACCTGTCCCCACAATATCTAAAGGCTCATCATCAGCGAGATAAACCTTTCCGAAGTCTCCTGCAGTGTAGTTTAGCATACACTCCTTCCGTGAGGTAGAATGAAACGAAGCTCCAGAGTCTAGTATCCACGATTCCATAGGGCTGTCCACGCTGAGAATCAAAGCATCGTTGGCTTCATCTGTGGTTGCATTCACGGACACCTCGTTCTGCCCCTTGCTTGGATTCTTCTTTCTAAGCCAACAATTCTTCCTCGTGTGGCCCATCTTGCCACAATGCCAGCAGCCATCGCCTTTCGATCTAGACTTGCTCCTCCTCTTAGACTTCGATCTGCCACGGTTTTCACTGCGTTGCACAGTTCTTCCTCTGCCTTCAGATGTGTTCAGGATCGAACCAGATTTCACACCAGACTCCCTCCTTCTGATATCTTCACTGAGTATCAGATTTCGGACCTCCTCAAACTTCAGTTTGTTTGAGCCGCAGGAACTGCTTACAGCTGTCACCGTTGCACCCCAACTTTCTGGCAAGGAGGATAGAAGAATTAGGGCACGAACTTCATCTTCAAAACTGATTTCCACCGAACTCAACTGGCTCGTAATCAGATTGAACTCATTGATGTGATCAGTAACAGAGGAACCTTCACTCATCTTCAGATTGAATAAACGGCGCATCAGGTACACCTTGTTGGAGGCCGAGGGTTTTTCATACATATTCGACAATGCTCTCAGCAAACCTGCTGTTGTCTTCTCTTCCAAAACGTTGAACGCAACGTTTCGAGCCAACGTCAAGCGAACAACTCCCAAAGCCTGACGATCCATTAAATCCCAGTCGGCCTGTGACATATCTGTCGGTTTCATACCTTCAAGAGGTAGATGAAGTTTCTTCTGATATAGATAATCTTCGATCTGCATCTTCCAGAAACCAAAGTCTTTGCCGTCAAATCTGTCAATCTTGACCTTGCCTTCTTCAGCCGCCATTGCTCCCACTTTTTCCTTTGAACCAGATGGCTCTGATACCAGTTGTTAGGAATCAAACAGCAAATGCGGAATATAAAGGATAGTAGGAGAGATGAATAACACGGCAAAAGCAATAGCAAAACGCACAAGACAAACAAGTTTATGTGGTTCGGAGTCTTTTGCTCCTACGTCCACAGCCGCACAGATCAATAATTCACTATATGATCAAAGGAGGTTACAGAGATTCAAGAGAAGAGAAAACAAACTCTCTTTCTCACAGCAAACAATCTCTCTCAAGACGAGCAACACGACGTCTTGCTGATGCACACAAAGGATCTTCCTTTTGGAACCTCTCGTTGATGAGTTCTAGGGTTTCTCTGGGTTGCAACCTTCCTCTCGTGTCCCTCAAGAAGTCTATTTATACCTCCAAATCTCTTACTTGATTAGGGCTACCAAAAACCTTGGCTTGGACCCGGTTCATAACTCAGCCTTGCGTGAAACCCGTGCTCGAGTCGACTCCCGCAATTCTGCGAGTCGACTCGGAAAACAGTCCACAGAAAAATGCCTCTCTGTCTGCCTGTGGGAGTCGACTCCTGGAGTTCTCGAGTCGACTCCAACACTGGGGAGTCGACTCCCGTTCTGCTGGAGTCGACTCCAAAAGCTGTGCCAAGACTTCCTGCGTGCCAGAGTCGACTCCAAGTCTGCTGGAGTCGACTCCGGACCTTGCTGAATGTTTCTTTCTTTGCTGATTCAACTCCGAATCTTCTCGAAACTCTTTCCAGCTTGTCTTCCCTTGATCCTCCACCACCATAGTGCACATAGGAGTCTAGGAAAAAGAAATGGATCAGGCTCCACAACCCAACACTTCCAAAGACCAAGAACATGTCCTTAGTTCTTCTCAAGTACTTAAGACTGTTCTTCACAGCTATCCAGTGCTTCTTGCCTGGATCTGATTGACATATGCTCGTGACATTCACAGCATGTACTATATCAAGTCATGTACATAGCATGGCATACATGAGGCTCCCTATTGCTGATGCATAGGGGATCTTGCTCATGCGTTGAATCTCTTCAGATGTGTTGGGCACATCTTCTTGGAGAGATTAATTCCATGCCTTAGGGATAAGAGACCCCTTTTGAGTTTTCCATGCTGAACCTTTTCAGCATTTCCTCTTCTGTGATAGGCCAAGCATCCTTTTAGATCTATCTCTATGGACCTTTATTTCTAAAATATAGGATGCTTCCCTAAGGTCTTTCATGGAGAACTCTTTTGACAACCAGACCTTGACCGAGGTTAGCATGGGAATATCATTCCCTATCAGGAGGATGTCGTCCACGTACAGTACGAGAAATACGACAGCGCTCCCACTAACCTTTTTGTAAACACACGGTTCCTCTTCATTTTTGATGAAATCAAACATTTTGATTGCGTCATCGAAACGAGTGTTCCAACTCCGAGATGCTTGCTTTAGTCCATAAATGGACCTTTGCAGCTTGCAGACCTTGTGATCTCCATCACTGGAAGTGAAACTCAAAGGATGTTCCATATAGATGTCTTCATCAAGATATCTATTCAAAAAAGCTGTTTTCACATCCATCTGCTAGATTTCATAATCATGAAATGCTGCAATGGCAAGTAATGTTCGGATGGATTTCAGCATGGCTACAGGTGAAAAGGTCTCCTGATAGTCAATGCCCTCGCGCTGACTATACCCTTTCGCCACAAGCCTTGCCATATAGGTCTCTACCTCTCCATCCGAACCTATCTTCCTTTTGTAGATCCATTTGCATCCAATAGGTACAATACCTTCTGGTGGGTCTACTAAGGTCCAGACTTGGTTGGAATGCATGGAGTCTAACTCTGACTTCATGGCTTCCAGCCATTTCTCGGAATCGATATCTGATATCGCCTCGTCGTAGGTTTTGGGATCTTATGTATGATCCCTATCTCCCACTAGAAACATTTCCTTGGTATCCTCTTCTAGTATACCTAAGTATCTATCGGGAGGATGGGAAACCCTACTAGATCTACGAGGTGGTCGAGGGTCATCGTGTACTGGCTCTGTATGAATGGGTTCGATAGAATCCATGACTCGTTGCTTTTCAGAGACTTTCTCTTCAAGCTCAATTTTCCTCCCACTGCCTCTATCAAGGATAAATTGTTTTTCCAAGAAGATGGCGTGACGGCTCACAAACACATTGTGATCCTCTGAGACGTAAAAATTGTATCCTAATGACTCTTTAGGATATCATATAAGACGAGCACTTATGGTCCTAGCCTCTAGCTTGTCTGCCTGTAGTCTCTTGACGTGGGCCGGACATCCCCAAATCTTGAGATGACCAAGACTTGGTTTCTTACCATGTCATATCTCATATGGTGCGGTAGGAATGGACTTTAGAAGGAACTCTATTCAACAAGTAAATAGCTGAAAATAGGGCATCTATCTAAAGAAACAAGGATAAATCAGTGAAGCTCATCATGGACTGGACCATATCAATAGAGTCTGATTCCTCCTCTCTGACACTCCATTGAGCTAAGGTGTACCAGGAGGAGTCCATTATGGAACTATACCATTCTCCTTGAGATAATCACGGAACTCTCCATTAAGGTATTCACTTCCTCGATCTGATCGAAGAACCTTAATGAGTTTTTGTGCTTATTTTTCTACTTCATATCTAAGCTTTTTGAACCTTTCAAAAGTTTCATTTTTGTGTCTCATACACATATCCATACCGTGAGTAATCATCGGTAAAATGAAGTAAAAAATTACAACCCCTAGCCTGCACATCGAATGGGCCACACACATCAGTGTGTACTAGGGTAAGTATTTTAGTGGACCTTCCTGTGTCCTACAAAGGATAATTTGGCCATCTTTCCTTGAAGGCAGAATTCACAAATCAAATATGACTCGAAAGTCAATAAGCCCAAAAGCTCATGTTTCTCCAATTTGTTTATTTTGTCTTCCCCTATATGGCCAAGCCTGAGGTGCCATAAATACTTTAGATTTATCTCATTTTTGGATCTATTAGATCCTATGGTATTCACTGTTTGCTCAGATATATTCACAGATACATCCATATGTATGTGATAGAGACTGTCAATCTTAAAACCATGTTGAATCAATTTAATTTTCAAATAAATAAAAATCTTTCTGTGCTAAATAAAATACAGAAATCAAATTTCTGCTAGCAATAGGTCACAGTCCCTAAGTATCCTGAGCATATCTGACAAACTTTCTGAAGGTCTGTCACCCTTCATGTTCTTTATGCTTCCCATGTATGTAGGACAGTTCCTCTTCCAATGGCCGCCCATTATGCAATGGAAACACTTTTCCTTGCAATTGGCCTTTTTCTTGGAACTTCCTTACTTGGTGTTTTCTTAGTCTTCTGTTTCTTCGCAGGCTTCTTCTTCTTCCAAATAGACTCTCTCTTGAAAATAGAAACCAACTTGACAGCGAAAACGATGCCCCTTGAACTTCTTCAAGGTCCCTAAGTTAGTTACCAATTTATTCAACAATTCTATTTTGGTGCATACAATCTTGTTCATATGGTAATTTACTATAAACTGTTCATATGAAGCTAGAAGAAATTGTGGGATCAAATCCGTTTGCAATTCCTTGTGCATGGTCATGCCGAGCTTTTCAAGCTCCTTCAAGTCCTTTATCATGGTCAAACCATGATCGTGGACAGACTGCCCCTCACGCATCTTTGTCTTAAAGAGCCTCTTGGACACTTCAAAATATGCTGCGCGACTCTGATCACCATACAACTCTTGTAGGTGATTTAATATGTCCCTGGCAGTCTCATGTTCTCATGCTAGCATTGTAATTCATTGGACATGGATGCCATTGTGCAGCACCTTACTTTATTGTCATTGTTCGTCCACTTAACAAGCGTCTTACGCTGATCAGTGATCGGACGGATTGGTAACACGGGGATTCCATGGTCTAGCATATACCCGAATTTCTCACAATTCAAAACTATTTTTTTGAATTTTGCTGAGCCAATCTTTATAATTGGGTTTGGTCAAATGGTTGTTCTATAGGATATGAGTTAAGAGTCTAGAAGCTGACTTTATAATCCTCAGAGAGTAAAGATTCTAGTTAGACTTTTGTACTTGATTCTAATTTGTTCTAGGGTCTTTTAGAACAAATGTACCTCCCACTATTTTCTCGAATTCCTCACACTCCCCTGGTAGGAAAACGGAAGTCCCACACGACTAGGGTTTCTAGTGGGTACTGCGGTCCCACCGATTTACATACCACCTCACCTAACAGTTATTGGTGACACATAGATTGATGAATGTACAACTCTTGTACAATGCTTCTCAAGCATGTTGCAGTGTAACTTGGTCTCTAAGCCATGAAAACCTCACCCAACAGTTATTGGTCCCATTTCTTAGTTAAGTCAGACCCACCGTATAACCGTAGGAATAAAGTCGTCATTGGGTCCTCACCTAACAGTTATTGGTGCCCAACCCCACCTTTACCCTACAACATCTCATGTCTATAGAGAGGTCCAGCCCCCCGATGCAACTTGACCACTGTATCCAGCCGAGACAAATCAACATCAGAAAGGCCTTAGCAGCTCTACTACAGTGGAAGACCTATTGACTTAATATTGGTTAATCAGGTCTTAGTGTTTGCAACTTGAGCTCTTCATAAGAGGTAATCGAACAATTGGCCAGGTAAGCAGGTAGGAGGCTCCCCTTACTCAGAGAGTAAGGTCCTAATTAAGTAACCACCTTTCATGCTTTCCTAGACACCAATTAGATCAATTAATCTAATATGACTCGCTCATGTTGGTTCACTCTCGACTTGATTGAGGAGGTTTTAATTTAGGTCTCAATTGGGTTTGCTACATCACATGTAAACCTATCTACCCGACTCTCATTCACATCACATGCAAACGGCACATTGCAGGCAGTTATAATCGCAGCATCAAATAAAGCTAAACTTTAAATAGGTGATGATCATGGATTCTAATTAGGTCATATTACAAGCACATGCACGTCAATCGATCAATTGGTCTTCAACTCTTGAATTGGTTCCAAGCCTCCTTGATTCGATCCTTGATCAACTCTTGATCCAGTCGCCATCAACCGCTTAGATCGCCGTTCATCTCATGCCTTGTCTTCAACTTGATCGTTGACGTATATCACATCACAAAAATACAACCAGATGTAAAATAAAAATAATAATAAATTACATCCTCTTTTAGGAGGCACGCAGGCCTCTCAAAACATCAAATAAAATGCATGCAAGCATCTAAAAAATTACATGACATTACAGATCACATCGCAGGTCATTACATTTGATACCAAAAGGGTTTGAATCCTATGATCATCACCACATGCAGCAATTATAATTTTCAGATCTGAAAACTAACTGATTATCTCATGACATAGGTTGCTGATCATGCTAATCATGATTCTAAACTTTGTAATCCCATTAACAATGCAATTAGAATCATCCTTTTATCACATAAAAATCAGCATGCAAAAATCAGTACCCTAGAAAAAATCTGCATGCAGAAAATTTTCAGCATGCATGATCATTCAATTTTCAGATCTATTAAGCCTATTAATAATTAATCCTTACCTTAATCTACGATGCCTAGGCTCTGATACCACTGTTAGAACCCGCCCATGCCGCAGAAAATTCAAAAAAATCAGATGGCAGCGGAAGAGGGCATGTGCGGGATCAACCGTTCATCGCATGAACATCGTTTGAAAAACCGTTCGTAGATAGATAAGGATTAAAAACTTTTAAAAACATTAGAAGATCAGATCTTCACCTTGTGCGAGTAGATGATCACCGCAAACTGAAGTTCGTGGTTTAGGATGAAGGTTTACTTGAAGCCGTTCAAGTGCCCGGCCTCTACGGGTATCCACACGAAGCAGGAACCGATCCAAGCTCTCTATCTCACCGGGGTGCTAGCTCCCTTGCAGAGATAACTTTTGATGGCTGATCTCCTCTCTTTCTTTCAACTCTTGAATGTACTTGAGAGGAGGAAGAAGAAGGATGAAGAAGAGGAAGAAGATCAAAGCCCTTGACAGCATTCTTCTCTTTTCATGCATTGGAGCCAAGGAAGAAACCCAAGAGGAGGGAGACGCCAAGAGTTTTCTTCCCTTGCTGATGGCGGCTGAAAACCAAAGAGAAAAGAGGAGGCCACGGCTGGAGAGGAGAGGGATTCCAATGCATAGGGCGCCGGCCCCCTTTCTCCCTTTAAAAGGCATCTAGGGCTCCTACAACTTAGGAGCCCTAGACTAGTTTCCTAAGAGGGGACGCCGGCCCCCTCTTTCATGCCGCACCAAGTAGATGAGAGGGGCTCATGCCCCTCTTACTTGGTTAACCTAATCCTCATCTAATGAGGATTGGGAGCCCCTAATGTGGTTTAGCCCTAATCCAATTAGGCTTAGCCCAAGGGTGAACCAGTTTGGATCCAATCTAGGTAAGTCCTAATCCAATTAGAACTTAAATCAATTTTGACTCAATTAAACTCTTCAATCCTAATCCAATTAGGAGTCTTATTGATTCATTAGATTAATAATTAATTGTGACTTAAGAAATCCCTAATCCAAATTAGGACATATTTAATTTTAGTCCTAATCCAATTAGGACTCTTATTTGAATTCAAAGTCCTAATCCAATTAGGTCTTCTAGAAATCCTATTCCAAGTAGGAATCCAATTTTAATTCAAAACTCCTAATCTAATTAGGATTGTAGGAATCCTATTTCAAGTAGGAATCCCAGTCCTACTCCAACTAGGATTCCCAGTCCTAATCCAATTAGGACTCTAGGAATCCTACTCGAAGTAGGCTCTTGTTTCAAGTCCAATTAATCAATTTCCTTTGTTCCTTCTTCAACTGAATATCAATCGAATTGATTACTTGTGATTCCTAATCATGATTCAACCATCGGATCGGTCAATACTCCTAGTGTGTGTGACCCCATAGATTCTACTCTGACTGGTAGTGAGATATATTATGATCTCTATCACAATATCATTGAAGACTCCTTTCAATGGATTGGAACGATTCCAACTCTACTCATTAGGGTTTATCGATCATCGAGATAATTCCTGTGAGTCCCACCATCTACCAGTGACACCTAGCAGCATGTAGTGGCTACCCAGTAGAATAGAATGATGAACCTCTAGGTGCAGTTATCATATGATATAGTCCTACTATCGTGGATCCCTACAGGACGGAGGTCATGGATAACTCGCCAAACGCCTTCGTCTGTCATATGTCAAGATTTATTCGACTCGAGTTCGTTAGTGAAAAACTCTTTCTCCACTTTATATTACTGCCCTGGCCAAGGTCTTAGAACTCAGTCTAACAAATCACATAGGATCACTCCTCTTCTATCAAGGTCGATAGATTCCATGTAAGTGCATACCCTACTCCTACAGTGAACTTACTGCAGCCAATCTACACTACAAGGACCCATATGACTAGAGACCATGTATACGTGTAGTCAAACTACAATAACCTCACTGTGAGTAGCTGAAGCACCGCAGGTCAAAGGACCAGTCATACTACTGCAACATCAAGCAAGTCACTGACGAATGGATAGACATCCAAGTGACTTCTTGTCTTGGTCACGCTCAGTACCCTTGTTCTGTAACAAGCACCTGCACTATCACTTCAGTGTCCCTACACTGTGGACTCAAGTCTCGTCCATCCAGAACGAAAGTGATCTGTGCACTGATCGGATCAATCACCGTCCTCGTGATGATCCATTGATCAGGAGCATTTAGAAATTAATCACCAATGATACATGGCTCAAATTCTCAACTCTTGAGAATATGCATCATCATCTTATTAATTTCTTGAACGATTCATAGACACTTAGATAATATGAATGAAAAGATGCCTTTTATTTATTCAATAATAAATAGTCAAGTACAAAATTATGTCCCTAGAATTAACAATGTGTCAGCCAGATTAGCTTCTAGGGCATACTTCTAACAACAGTTTTGAAAACCAATTTGTTAATAAGGTTTGCATAGAAAATAATATTGAATACAATTATTTTTGCACCAAGAACACTATTGCATATGGGGGTTATAAAAATAAAACCTTTGTTGTGTAAGGACAATGCCTTGTGATAGCAGTTGATTAATGCTATCATCACAGCTTGTCATATTATAAGGTTTCTATTAAATCTATTTTTGAAGAAAACCCTATATGAACTCATGAAAAACAGAAAACCAAATGGTGCATACCTTCATGTTTTTCAGTTATACATATTATATTCTCAAGAATGAAATATATGCCAAATCTGATAAAACAAGTGCTTCTTTGGATATTACTCTTTAAGCAATGCATATAGAATATTCAATGCAAAGATACTAGTTGTAGGAATGTCAATTCATATTATTCTTATTAAAACTAGATCTTTTATTGAAAATATAGTTTGTCATTTTGCTTCTATTTAAAAGACATTAAGAAGAATGAACAAGATGATAATTGGTTAAGTTAAACTAAATCATTTTGAAAGGGATAAAATTTGAAATCTTGTTGAAGAATCTGAAAACTTTTTATATTTGGAACAAAATTGAGTTTTTCGGAAACACACTTAATTAAGAAGAATTGGTGATTACTAAAAGAATTAATCAGAAAAGATGAAATAGATCTTGATGAAATCTTTGCATGATTAGAAGTCAAAGATAACCATTTTTATTTGTTTGTTTTATGAGACTTATATTTTGTCAAATGAATGTGTAGAATGAACTTCTGTGTGGTTATATCTTTAAAATTTTTATGTAAAAATAACCATCTATATTTGAAAAACATTCATTACAAACATGATAAAACACTATTTGATTTAGAACAAGCACCAAGAGCATGATATGAAAGATTAAGTAACTTTTTGATAGAAAGTAATAGTGATAAAACTATGTATCAAAAAAAAAAATTCTGATATCATAATTGCTCAAATATATATTGATGACATTATTTGTGGTGCTACTACTGAAGCTTTATGTAAAGTTTTCACTAAGCTCATGCAAGATGAGTTCGAAATGAGTAAAATGGATGAACTAATCTTTCCTCTCGAACTCCAAACTAAGACAAATAAGAAAGGGGATCTTCATTAGCTAAAGTAAGTTCACAAGAATATTCTTACAGAAGTTTGGCATGAAGAAAGGTATATCTATGACCCCATATTGTAGAGTTTAAAAATGATGAGCAAGGTAATTTTATTGTTTGAAGCTGTATTACTATATCATACAGCTTGTAGGCCAAATTGTATGCTCATTTTGTGCTTACATGCAAAGATATCAAACTAATTCTAATGAATCACATCTAAATGATATCAAAAGATTCATAAAAATCTGTTGAGATAGTAAAAACTAAGTGAATACTCCAATCTTAAGTAAAAGCAGAGCAAGGATAATATATTCAGCACATTTGTGAGACTTGTGTGAGCAATCTTTTGGATAGGATAAAATCTGTAATAAACTATAATTAAATAGGAAGAGTTTGGAGTGAACATTTTTAAAAAGAACAGTTTAACCTTTCTACATTGCTCATCATAGGGATGGTGCCAATGGGGAGGCTAGTGATAGTACCTCATGCTCCTTCCAACTCCACCAGATAGGGAGCAAATAGAATATAGAGCATAGAAAAGTAAAACCGAAAAACAAATGAAGATAATCAAAATGTTCATTGAGTGGTTAAAGAAAGAAATTAAAAAAAAAATGGGGAATGAATGATAAATAAATAAAAATATATAAGAAGGTTGTGAAAAAGCAAATGAAGTTTCAATCACTTGAAAACACACCTTAAGGATAAAATCAGTGCTAAATTGTATTTAAATAGGAAAAATTTTATTTGAAAAGAATTGATTTTGATCCATGACATGCTTGTTATGTTTTGCATACTTTGAATTATATGTTTTCAATATTCAGTTTGAAATGCTCCATGCTTGAATAATTTGATTGAAATATGTTTCTACCAATAGCAAATTTTTTTTTTTTATGACACTCATAATTTGGAATAGACTTTAACTTTGTATACAAGTTTTTGCTTCACCTTTGACTTCGAAATAACTTGTGTTCCAAAGCCTAATGAAAATTGTTTTTACTTGTATTCTATACTCATCAATGATATTTTAGATTTCTCTTGTACTCTCTTGATCAAAAACAAAATTTCTTATTAAATCGGTTCCAATGCTTGAATGTTTGAAAAATTACATAAGAATTTTTCTAAAAATATTTTTGAAAGAAATTTTAGATTTGTCATTCATGATCACCTTTGAAATCTGAAAGTTGAATATATTTATAAAAAGAAGAAGAAAAAGATACTTCTATTTTAATGAATATCTTCTGAAAAATAAAAGAAAAGGATAATCTGAATTTGCAAATTAGGCAGAATGAATTGATTATAATTTATCTTTCAGCTTGCCTAACATTAGTACATAATGTCCTCCAATTTGTACCAAAATTCAATATGAATTACAAAGATTCTGGATGTGCTCTAATATTTTTGAAATATGTGTTTTCAATCTTAATAGTTTAAGATGAGCAACAATATAGAAGATGCATATCTCAAATTATAATCCTGAAAGCTTTCTTGAAAATTTTTATAAAATTCAGAATCTGATTTTGTATAAAAGCTTAAACTTAATTTAAAAATGCTTCTATCATTGCATTTTTGTAACTTTCATTATATGCTTCAAAGATTGCATCATGCTGGAGAATAATTTACTATGATTCTTAGATAAAAACTACAGCTTAAGAAAAATAGAATTAATTTTGATACCTTGGTTATTTGCTCCGATACACATCTGAAACATATCATTTTTTATCTTATAAGTATACTAAAATTGGTCTAAATGATGTGTTTTTCAATGATCTTGATTGCAAACAAATGGTTCTAAACATATGATGTTATTTTGATATTAAAAAAATTTATGGTGCTTCATATATACATTGCTGAAAAACTATGACTAAGAAATTAATATTTTGAATATACACTCCTGCATAATTAAATGCTTCTATCATTAAAAAAAGAAAAGCTATTTTTAAGAAGAGAGTTAATGATCCTAAAGCTTAAAATATTTCAATTCACTTCAATAATTCTTATAGAAAAGAAAATGTAATTACTTTTGAAAGAAATTTGAGCTTCAAAAGAATTATTTTCTGATTAATATTTTCATACATATTCAAAAAAAATAAGAGGAAATATAATTTGTTCTTGAAAGATTAAAAAGAGTGATTGCTATAAATTTTGAAAAATTCTGGATCACTCTACATTGTTGATATTATAGAAGAATAAAAAAAAGTTTGAAAGAAAATGCATCTTTTGAGGGGGAGCTTTAAATACTCAATCTCTTTATTGAAAATTATCTTCAAACTCTAAACTCTCAAATGAAATGATTAATTAAGGGAGAGAAAGAAAATTTCAGAGAGAGAGATCATATAGAACTTAATCGTGTAAATTCGCATCTAAAGATGAGACAAAGAATACTAAATGTAAAGTGGTATTAAACTTTGTGCTTCATTGAATATCTTTTGAAAGTTGGATTTTCATCTATATTCATCGGTAAATCATTTATTTCTAAAAATTAGTTGAAAAGTATTCCATCTGTCTTAGTATCGAAAATTTATCTTGCAATCTACTTATGAGTTCTTATTGGGTTACACTTTAGTGTTTCAATCCTGAACCAATTCATTTTAATTAATTTTGATGCTATGATCTTTAAAGGAGTAAAATAAAGTCTTTAAAAGAGCTCTAAAAGAACTTTCAAAGTCTTGAATTTTATGTATCCTATATTGCATAAATTCATGTTTTGGTATCTATGCCCCAATACTTTTATATCATGAAAGAACTTTGAAGTCATTAAGAATTAAGGATTCAACATAATCTTATGTTTTTCGAGTATATAAGTTTTGATCTTTATCTGCTCTTATACTATACTCTGAAAATTAATTAGATTGCTCTCATTTTGCTGTATACTTAATATATTTAAAAAAAAAAAGTGGTCTATACATCACTTAAATTAGTATTATTGCTAACAAATAATGATAAGATTGCCGCATTAATATTATATTTTTGGGGTGTAGGTGATCGTAAATCATAGCTAAAATACGCATAAGGTCAGTCCCAGTTGCACACTAGAAGGAGCATTAGCCAACTAGGTGCAGCCACATGATAGTCAACTTTAAAGACCACGCAATAGCACGTATCTGGTAGGATAGTGATTACGGGTATCGATCCACAGGAATTGGGGTACAGTTATTTTTTTTTAAAAATAAAAATATTTGAAAGAGAATTTGTGAAGACTCTTAAACTAAGCAATTTAATAAGAAATGCAATTAAAATGATATCAGTTTGGGAGTACCTAGGGCAAGAAATTCACCACTAACATCGGAACAAGGATTAATTATATTTTAGTTTATTCTTGGATAAATATGCAAATTGGCTACAAGCCTAATAAGCATTTAAATAGAAATTTACAAAAGTAATTTAGGCATCATCCATCTTTAGTTAGCATGAAATGTCTACCCTAATCTAAGGTGGCAGCACATCGCATCTTCCTTAAGCATGGACTATCTTATATTTACCTAGCGATCATGAAGAACAATTTTATAAATGTCATATTTAAAATCATAGAAATTAAATATGAGATGAAATAAAATATTCATTAGAAGCAAAATAAGGTTTATACAACTCCAAGAATAGAAATCAAAATATAAAACCCTTGGCCCTTTATTAGGGCTGCCTCCAGCCCTAGTGAGAAGATCAGCCCTGCATGGAGTTGGAGACGGCAGCAGCAGCACAGCAGCGGGCTCCCATCTCTCCCTCTTGCGATTCCCTTGAGAACGGCTCCTTTTTAACTCTTATGGGAAGTCATACCCAAAATAACCAAAAATCTTCTCTCCCTTCTTTGTTTCTTTCTTCCCATGGGATTTGGCCTGTGAGAGCTTGGGATCAGCTGGCTCCCTCCTTCCGAATGCCCTCATCTTCATGCATTGCTTCCCTTTTATAGGCTCAGCATCCCTCTCTCTCTTCCTCTCTAGTTGTTCCGATAAGGATGAAGACGGGAGCTGATCCCGGCATTGGATGATTGCTGGAACAGTGCTCACGGTTGAGAATGGATGTGATCCGAAATGGTGGTGATGTGGCTTCAACGTAGAGGCGACGCGGCTGAATATCTTGGACGCTGAAACGTGGACGTGAGAGGATCTCGGAAGTTGGGATACCTGGGAGCGCATGGAATTAGCGGAAGAAAGTGATCCATGGAAAGCTTCATCACGAACATTGAAAGGATTTTGGTTCTGTTCAGAAGCAGGGGATAAGGATGACTTTGATTTGCAGTTGGCTGGGATTAATCTAGAAGACGGCTGGGAGATTGTTGGGTTCGGTTGAGGACGTGGAAGTTGAAACAGGGGAGAGAACTCATCCGTGGATGGAGTTGAACCCAGAATGGATATGCACGGCTGAGAGAAGATCTGTGTTCTGTTTCCGAAGCAGGGGAGGATAGTTTGGTTGTTTACGGGATGAGGATGATTCCATGGAATCAAGCCGGAAGATGTGATTTGAGTAGCTACCACAAATTGCAATAAGTAAAAAAAGCACAATTACTTTAATCCGATCTACTCAAATCTATCAATAAAAATAATAAAAAATAAAATAATTATAAAAGTAGGTTTCTAGGTCCTTTTTTATTAATTTAATGATAAAATCGATTATAATCTCTTTATTTATAGTAATGAAGTCCAAGTCCCAAAGTCTAGGTTGGATTCCTCTTCTAGTTAAAAGAAGCTTATAATTTTTTCAAGATTGTCGTGATAAGTAGAAATAATTATGAAGAAGCTAAAATCCTCCTAGAGCTAATTCTCGATTTATACATCAACATTGTCTATAATCGCTTTGTCTAATTCCTCGTAGATTAAAAGTTATATGCAATTAATTGACCAGACCTTTTTGAGGCCTATGCATGAAACTATTTAGAGGTGGACACCTCCTGTTAGTATTCATCCAAAGCTCCACTTTGGTAGCAGCACGCTGATAATCGGTGCCAGATAAGAAAATTATGGTCTTCGAAAATTTGGTTTATGATCAAGTCCTGTATATAGTAGATCTTGCTTTAGAATCCTATATGGACCTATCCAAGATGGCCTTGTGATCCTTCTGAATCAACGAACGGAGCAAGAATCAAGGCATTAATAAGCACACCTTCAAGCAATTAAGGATTAAAGATGGCATAAATCATAGTCACTAAATTGCCAAAATTTAGTGGACAATATTTCTTTGCATCGTAGTGCTGATGGAAGTAATCGAGCACAGCTACATGGAGACAATCAATAAGCAGGTGTTCAAGATACTCCCTCAAGCATTGAAGAAGATGCGCAAAGTAGATCTGAAGAAAGATAGAGATATTGATCTACATTTAGCAACCAGTAGATGGTGGATTTTTAAGAAAAACTTGAAGCTCGAAAAAAATGAAGGAAGCATGGAGTTTTTCCATAGGAGATGTATGGGAAAGTTCAAGAAGATCAAAAAAAGGGCTAGATCGATTTATAGACAAAGCAGTCATCATGATCTTGCTACACACACACAAAAAAAAAAAAAAAAAAAAAAAGGTTATGAGCATCGTCGTATGGGAGTAGTCCCATTCATGATTGTAAACATGGAAATAATTACATTAATCCTCACAATAAGGAGGAATACTCCAATATGATCACTTCGGCAATTTTAAATTTTTACGTTACTAATGAATCCATGTGTGTAGAAGACAAGAACAAAGTGGATATAAATAATGCAAAATAGTTGACTGATGAACATCAGGAGGCATCTATAGACTCAAGAAAGATATATTCCTTTCCAATTAATATATCATGATTGATGTTTAGAGGTTTTGCTACCCCTGCAAAATGAGTACACGGTGACTCCGACATCAAAAGGCTCATTGATGCAGAAGCAGTGTGATGATATGAAGTCTCCAGCTGTCGTGGATGTGCGACAAATGTCGTGGGGAAAGATGAGCTCAACTTAATTTAAGACGCAAATCAATATGATGTATACGATCGTGATCTATGATGGGATATAATATCATATCACATCAAATTATTTAGTGGGAGTTGTTTGCGCCACATTAAATGTATGCAACTAAACCAGGAAGATTTTAAGGTTTCGGGGGTGTATATGATCGTGATTGATCATGTGGTTTAATTGACGGTTTCCAAGCGCTGGTCCAAGATTAGACCGGATGTTACAAGATAAACTTCGGCGGCAGCCTAGAAGGATGGTTGTTACGGTGCCAGCCTTATCATCAGAGATCATTAGGCCAAACTAGTGGCGACTGAGAGGCGACGTATTTTCAATCAATCTGTCAACAGCACCAAGCTGAGAACAGCATGAGAGAGAGTTTCCTATGCGAGACGAGTGCTGGGGCAGATCACATTATCCTTAAGGAGGACTCTGGCATAGTGATCGAGGGGATCTAGAGAACCGAGAGTGCTGATGAAAAATGCGGTTGCTATACGATATTCATCGTATGCTAGGCAAATGCATCTTCCATCGAATCTTTCATGCTTGCAGAGAGGCTAACAGTGCAACGGATTGGGTGGCCTCTTATGCAGCATATCATTCAAGCGATTTTATCGGAGTGGACCAGGCTTCTGTCCCGCATCTCTTGCTGTCTATTTTACTTTCTGATTTTTAGGACAAGTTCCATTATGTGTAAGTTACCGATATGCCGAAAAAAATAAAAATAAAAATAAAAATTAATATAATATTTATTTATTTATCTGGTACAATGGTAGTTGGTATCAGCAAAATAATTGTAACATTTATGTCCAACTAGAAATGTAACTAAAGAGGCGGCGGACATCGAGGGGAGCGGAGGAAGGCTGGGGCATGTGAATACCGCGCGCACGTGTCACCGCGTGGGGACCCCGACCTGCCCTGGCGCAAGGATCGTTTACATTAATGCTGCTCACATGTCGCGCCTGCAGGGTCTTCTTTTCTGGACCCACGAATTAAATCCCCCTAATGAGGAAAAGATAAAGGCATCATAAATGCGGTTGCACCGTTCTCCGCTCGGTCCACCCTTTGCAGAAATCACCTCCATCAATTTTTTTTTCTACATTTTCTTTTGAACTGAATAAACGTGGACACTCGCTCGTGGGAAAAAAAGGGGTGAACGAAAAAAAATCTTATATTAATTAGTTAAACTTTTTTTAAAAATAAATATAATTTTTTAAAAAGAATAATATTTTTATATTTTTATGGGAGGGACAAAAAAATCCCTTTTTTAGGTTAAAAATTACTATTTTTTTTCTCAAAATAATATTAAGCTTTTAAATAGAACTTAAAGTTTTTATTAAGAATATAACAGATTTTTTAAATAAATTTTTGAAAAATAGATCTTTAATCAAAGATAAGTTACTTTGTAATAAACTATTTTTAAAATTAATGTAATATATAAAAATATTATTATATATTTAATTTAATTTAAAAAAATCAATCAGAAAAAAAAATCATTGCACGAAGCAAATGAGCTCTAAGTTCAATAAACCCTATCCCGTACATTTCGCCCACCGTAGTGGACCTTGGTATCATTATTGTTCTGTTAATTTATTGTTATGACAGCTATTATATAATAAAAAAATAGTATCATTTGATGTTTTCGCAATTTATCCGAAATAATTTTTTTTGAATTTTCAACATGGATTAACAAACAGCAAACAATACCTTAATTAAGTAAGATAATTACCTTTTTGTTGTAAAATAAAAGGTAAAGAGATTGGAGACAAGAAAATAAATAAGACACAGAAATTGTAGAAAATTAGTTCTTCATGAACTAATAGTATTTCTCATTTCTTTCTAATGCTTTTC